>NC_056730.1:1122422862-1122592862 GCF_019279795.1 Protopterus annectens | reverse complement strand
ATATAGCTCAAAATATTTAAAATAGGTGGGGGGCTATGCCCCCACACCCCCCAATGTGGGTGGGGTGCCCTCCAAACCCCCCCACTATATATACTAACCCCAGGGGAAAAGGCCATATATAACTTTCAGTGAAATGTGTTTCAGTGAATTGAGCTTTCAGTGAATTGTGCACAGTCAAATGTGTTTCAGTGAAATGTGCTTTCAGTGAATAGTCCTAGACCCATTTATATTTATATATATATATATATATATATATATATATATATATATATATATATATATATATATATATATGTGTGTATATATATATATATATATATATATATATATATATGTATATGTATATATATATATATATATATATATATATATCTCCTACTGTGTACAAAGAGAGCATCTGGGAAACAGAAGAAAAAAAAATCTAAGCTTGTTTCCTGCCTTTCCTGTTAAGTGGTATAGACTGTTTGTAGGCTTCTGAGCCCCCAAGCCCTTCTGTGTTGGAGGGAAGACTTCTAGCTTAGTTTTTTTTTTATTATAACTAGCCAGTTTTCTAGTTTCAGCACTCAAATCTGTTTCTTTGAACTCAGCACTTTTTCAGAACTCATTGTAAGCACTACATAAGCTGCAAATTACTACAGCACTCAACTTTCCTCACTTGTGTAGTGGAAAGCAGTTTTTAGTACTTAATAAATAAGCACTTCTCCAGGCATGTCTAAGGGACAGCTCCCAGTGATTTCTCCTGTCTACCTGATGAATCTGGGCATCTTGGGGCAATGCATCAATTGCCTCATGTACACAGACAACCCTCTCCTCCTACCACCCAACACTACAACCTGTGAGAGATGCACTTATATAGCCAAACTGGAAGCAAAGCTCTCTTCACCCAAGACTGGACTAGACAGTCAAGAGGAGAGGGTACACACTTGCACCACACCACACTCATCACATAGTCCCTCAAAACCCACACCACCAAAACACACACATACATTCGCGGAGGCTCTCAATAAAAACCTGCCCAAGCATCAGGGACATCCAAAGCATAAACGCAACCAAACTCCACCCCCCAACACAACCCAAATGACACATAGCCCACAAACTCAGTGTGCCACTCAACCACAGCCCATAAGGCATAACAACGTACCCAACACTGTAGTCATAGGTGACTCTATAGTCAGGCACACTGATGTTCCACTCACTAGACTAAACAAGGAGAAAGTTACTGTCAGCTGCCTGTCAGGTGCCAGGATCCGCCACATAACGCATGCACTCAGGTCACTCCACAATAAGTACACATATGACACTGTCATTGTCCATGTTGGTGTGAATGACCTGAGACGTACCTCCCTGGACTACATGAAAAGAGACATGGAGGAGCTCTCCGATCTTGTATCCCAGGCAGGTATGACCCTAACCCTGAGTAGCATCCTGCCATCACCCAGAATGATACCACAGTACAAGGACAAAATGATTGACTTCAACAATTGGCTAAGCTTCTGGTGTCATTCTAAGGGGATCCAGTATTTGTCTGCCTGGGACGACATGATCGACAGTCCACGATGCTTTGCCAGAGATGGCCTGCACCTGTCGCCCTTAGGATTCCGGATACTGGCTAAGACTCTTGCCACCCCTATAGTGCCTTTTTTAGGCAAGGTTCAAATGACAAATTCACCACCGTAACCGGTACAAGCAAGCAAAATCTGAGGGTAATGCTACTCAATGCTAGAAGTCTAAACCTCAAAATGCACTCACTCGAGGCACTCCTTAAAATAGAGAACATTGACATCTGTGCAGTGACAGAGACCTGGTTCAAAGCTCCATAGAGCACCCCTGCATTAGCAGGCTTCAATTCATACCACACCTTTCGGCCACCTAACCCAGAAAGAAGCACTAAAGGCGGAGACATGTCCATATTCATTAAGGATATCCACACCTCCAGGCTAGTTGCACAGCATAATGCATCCGAGATTATCCAAGTGCAACTAACTCTGGGCAAGATCGCAATCCAAGTTGTAGCTTGCTACAGACCCCCCACCATGCCCCAGGATTCACACTCCTCATTTCTTGATACACTGGAAAGTATTAGGGTACAACCCAACACCCTAATAATGGGTGATTTCAACTACCCCACCATTAACTGGGAAAACTACTCATGTACCAACTCTTTTGCTCAACGTTTTCTAGAATTCATAAATTCCAACTCCTTGGATCAACTTATTCACACCCCCACCAGGGGCAGCAATATCCTAGACCTGGTCATCACCAACATGGGAAACCGGTGTTCCACACCAGAGGTCAATTCCTTGTTGGTCAGATCCGACCACAAGCTAATCAGCCTGGACATCCACATCCCACCCCCAGCCCCAATTAGGGAAACCATCGTAAAAAACTTCTCAAAAGCCAACTTCACACTTCTTAAGATAGAAGTGGCAAACTTCATGACACCCATGCAGATGGACAATAGAGGTATGACTGCCGAATCCTACACAAATGCACTTTATAAGCACTTACACGAGTGCATGGATCATGCTATCCCTAATAGAACCAAGATGTTATCCTCCAGAAAAAGGAAGCCAATCTGGTGGTCCTCAGCCATAAACAAACTCTACAACAGAAGAAAGAAACTGTTGCAAAAAAGAGTAAAATCCCATGACTGGAAGAACTCCCTGGTCAACCTCAGTAAGAAGTTGAGATCCCTCATAAAATCCTCCAAAGCTAGTTACGAAAACAAAATTGCCACTGACTCTAAAGACAACCACAAAGCATTCTATAGCTATGTCAAGAATCTAAATGGGAACACTCAGATCTGCTCTGAGTTACAACATAATGGCACTAAATATATAGAACCAACTGATATTGCCAACATCCTAGCAGATAGGTTCAGTGCTAACTTTACCCCCCTCTCACCCCCTAGAGGGCCCATCTCTATACCAGAAGAATGCAAAGTTCCTATAATCACGGCTGCACAGGTAAAAAACACACTCTCCAAAGCCAAGAACACAGCATCCATGGGACCTGACAATATCCCAGGCTGCATTCTACACGAACTACAGAATGAACTGGCACCCTACCTAAGTGCCATGTTCAATCATAGCCTCACCTCAGGCTTTGTACCCACTAAATGGAGCACCACGACAGTTATCCCACTCCACAAAGGGGGAGCCACGACGGACCCTGAAAGCTACCACCCCATTAGCCTGACGAGCCTGGTCTGCAAGGCCATGGAATGTATCATCATGGAACTCATAAACAAAGACATTGGTAATCTCCAAACTCTGGACCCTACTCAGTTTGGATTTGTAAAAGGCAGATCATGTCTCCTAAACCTGATTGACTTCTTTGAAGCAGTTACCAAAGCCATAGATGATGGTAAAATGGTTCACACAGCTTATCTAGATCTCGCCAAGGCTTTCGACACCATCCCCCACTCTGGAATTATAGATAAGCTCACTTAACTAGGTATAAATCCCTATGTCATAAGATGGGTTGCCAACTGGCTCACGGACAGAACCCACACTGTGAAAGTAGCGGATTCCAAATCCGACATCAGTCCAGTGACAAGTGGAGTACCACAGGGTTCAGTCCTGGGTCCTCTCCTGTTTGGTATCTACTTCTCTGAAGTGCAGGCCAACACAGAAGGTCTTTATTAACAAAGTTTGCAGATGACTGCAAACTAGGAGCCATAACCGAAACTCCTAATGATGTGGACAAACTACAAAAGGGCCTCACTGAGACAGATTCCTGGTGTCAAAGCCATGGCCTGAAGCTCAATTCCAAAAAGTGTATTGTCATCCCCTTTGGTAAAAACTCTGTACCCATGAACTACCACATAGCTGGTAGTCTATTTAATGCCGAAAATGTGATAAGAGACCTTGGGACACAGGTGGACAGTAGTCTCTCCTTTGATAATCACATCGCTACAGTGGTCAGGAAATCCTTCTACGTGGCTCATCTCATCACAAAAGGATTCTCATCCAGAAAAAAAGAGGTCATTGTTCTCCTCTACTCATCACTCATTAGACCCATTATAGAGTACAATGCCCCTTTTGGTATGTACCTCACAAGACATCTACAACAACTGGAAAGACCACAGAAATACCTCACAGAGAGGATTACTGGCCTCAAACAGATGCCCTATGCAGACCGTCTCAAAAAACTACAGCTTTACTCCATCGCATATTGCCTACTCAGGGGCGATCTCTGCCTAACATGCAAAGCTATGTCAAACCCAGGGCTGTTGGACATGCTCCACTTAAAGAAATCCCAATCCCTCCGAGCTACACGCTCTAGGGACCTTAACCTTGTCACCACAATAAACAGAACATGCTGGAGGGATAGATTCCTGTCCCAGAGACTTCCCATACTCTGGAACAGACTACCTATCTATGTCAAACAGCTCCTCATTAGCACTCTTCAAGAAAAATCTTGATGATTGGATGGGAAATGAGAAATTCACCCCGGGGATCACTTCTGTGGCTCTGCTCGACAGAGGCACAGGAAAATAATTTTCTTGGGTGGCGAAAGCCAGGGTACATTTTTTGGCTAGGCTTGTATGGGCCCTAGGGCCGATAGCCTAGTACCTATGCTGTATAGATAGGTACACAAATGTGTATATAGTATAATCTTTGCTTATACTGATTTGCTTTCACACACATTGATTTCTTGATTTCTAGGAGGGAACAATAATAATAATAATAACTTTTTACTGTCTCATCCCTTCCTGTTTCAATGGTAATATTCTGCCAGCAGCCAAATCAGTATGACACAACACGGATAGCAATTTAACACTCCTACAATGAGTCATTTGTATGACATTACTTAATGGTAGCTGTAGATGAACAATCTCATTCCAAAAAGGTGGATACCAACAGTTATATTTCTCCAGTTCTGTGAAATTGCTTTTATGTATTTTAATAATCAGCCAGCCACAAACCTTTGTAATTGAATAATAAAATATTTCACTTCACTTAAAACTAGCCAAAACATTCAGAAAATTAAATATACAGAGGGCATGTGCTCTTGCATGGGAAATTTTTAATAAAAATTGTTGAACAGAGTCATCTGTCTAGCTTTCTTATCATGTGATCAAGGCTTGGAAGCTTGACCTGAACATATCAGAACTATTTACTCTGAAGGTCTGAATACCGAAAACCAGCAATATCGAAGCCCAACTTTGCCCCCATTCTGGACCCAGATTAGCACTTGTTCCTGTGTCTGGCGCAGTAGGGTGTTGTCAGGATTCCAGGTAGCAATCAATATGGTATACCTTCGTTATTCAATGTTTCAGTGGTGAATTCCTATGTTTCTAGTAATCGAGCTTCCAAGCCTTGACCACACGACACTAAAGCATATGCAGTATATATATATATATATATATATATATATATATATATATATATATGGGAAATCATGCCCTTTTTCCCACTGTAGTGTGATCCCAGAGTTGGTATATGTAGATAGAGAGGGTGTGGGGGGCATAGCTGGGTTTTAGATAGTGAGGTGTGTTTTAATGTGGTGTTGGGCAAGTGCTTACTTGCTCTGGGAATATTTACGCAGTTTGGTATTTTAACCTTTGTGATACTCGTCTCAGTGTTTTGGTCTTTGGTGTTTTGGAATTTCGATATTACGAATTAGATCCATATATATATATATATATATATATATATATATATATATATATATATATATATATACATACACACACACACACACACACACTCTTGTAGGACTAGCCCACTGGTTCCTCTTCCTGCACCCAGTAAATTAATTCATTCCTCCATTAGGATGACAGCCCTCCAGTCAGATGATGGGGAGCAGGCCAGTCTGCAAATCTTGCCCTATCCTGACCTCCTTGGCAGCCTCTGAGGTCTGCTATAATTACCTTGGAAGGCACATTTGTAACCTCCAAGCCAAGTGACACATTGCAGTGAGCCAAGCTGCTTTCGTCGTCCAGCTTGTGGGAGCTAGCACCACTTGCTCACTCCCATGCTCCCCCACTCAGTTACTCTGGAGTCTGTGCTTCTCGTTGGACAAGAGCTGTGTGGGAAGTCAGGACTTCATCCCTCTGTGTCACAGTGCCAGGTTCTCTACAAAAATATTGAATTCATTCTATGTTATCCTACACCAATTTTTTTACTAGAAGAAGAAAAATGAAAATTAGCTATGCTGACTTGTAAATTGATTCAGGAGCTAAAGTAAACACAAGACAAATTATACATAAATAAGCTCACTCTCCTAGGGAGCAGATTATTTCTTTTGTTTTTTTTTTTTTGTGATGTCCATACCAAATTGCTCCCAGTACTGTTCCATCCATCAACACACCCAGAGCAGAAACAAAGACTTGAAACATTGACTTTTTAAGGGTACCTTTACCTCCTGATAAGTCAGAGGAGTGAACTTTGATAAATTAACTTATGCAAATATTTAGTAAACACTCTCTCTTCTAAAAGCCCCCCCTCCCCACCCCCATTTTGTCTCCCACTGCAGAGAGGTGGCAAACAAAACTAACAATGCTTTATGAAGATTTTCAGACTTAGGATGTGCCTTAAGGACCACTGATGAATTCAAGTAGGCAGTACCTTCCAAATACCTCCTGTTCTGTATATCCTATATGCAAAGACACCAGCTCATACCAGGGCCAAGATTTCAGAAGGGTGGTATACATTGCCAAAGAATCTTCTTTTGAAGCATATAAACCTTAAATACTTAGAATGGCTTGAAACCGAACAAAAAACCCAACATGATTCAGTTATGGGGAATCTATATTTACTTATTTATGAATTTTGTTAACCAGGACAGACTGAATGGGCACAGGTCCCATTTTCAGCAGACCCCTGGGGAGAATTGCTCCATATTACAGAGTGAGTAGAATGTAGTTATATATGGTTTATGTAATAAATATACATAGATAGAATGGTAATGTAATATCAAACTTATAAGAGTCTAGTTCTTTTCAAAAATAATCAGCTGTATTTGGATATTAAATAGAAGACAGTGAAGGGATTATAGGATGAACAATTATTACAAATTATGACGGAGTATTGAGGAGGTTCAAGTAATAACAGTGTTTATGGGAGACAGAAATAACATGAGGGGTAGGCGACAGTTAGAGATTGTTTCATAGTTTCATAGTTTAGTACTAGGCTATCTGCCCTGGGGCATTTGTAAGCCTAGCCATAGTGATGTGGCTTTTGCCACCCCATGAAATGGTACAAAAATGCACAGAATAGATTTAGAATACTGTGCCTCTGTCTAGTAGTGACACAGTGAAGGTCCCCTTATATAATAGAATTAGTTTACTGTGCCCCTGTCTAGTAGTGACACAGATGTGACCCCTGGGGTAAACTTACGATCTCCCATCCACTCATCAAGATTTCTCTTGAAGAGAGTTAGTGAGGGGCTCTGCCTAACATGAACTGGGATTCTGTTCCAGAGCATGGGAAGCCTCTGGGTTATGAATCTATCCCTCCAGCATGTCCTATTCATACTTGTGCCGAGGTTTAAGTCTTTAGCTCTCGTGGTTCTGATGGATTTGGATTTTTTGAGGTGGAGCATGTCCATCAGTTCCTGATTGGACATGGCCTTGTACGTCAGGCACAGATCACCTCTGAACAAGCGGTATGCTACTGAATAGAGCTGGAGTTTCTTTAGTCTGGCAGAATAAGACATATGTTGGAGACCCTTGATCCTCTTGGTGAGGTACTTTTGTGGTCTCTCCAGCTGTTGCAAATGCTGGGTGAGGTACATACCAAATGGGGCATTGTACTCAATCATGGGTCGGATGAGGGAGGAGTATAAGGGTACAATGACATCCTTGGATCTGGATGTGAATCCCTTCATGATAAGGTGTGCAAGGTAGAATGTCTTTCTAACCACTTTGGCAACGTGGGTGTCAAATGAGAGGTCGCTGTCGACTTGAGTCCCTAGGTCTCTGATTACTTTTTCCGTACTCAGTGGGTCGCTGTCTATGTGATCATTTGTGGGTACTTTGTTTTTCCCAAAGGGGATGACTATACATTTTTTGGCATTTAGTTTAAGGCCATGACTCCGGCACCAGTTGTCCGTTTCTGTGAGGCCTTTTTGTAGGATTTATGTGTCTGCTGGTGTATCGACTATGGCGCCTAGCTTGCAGTCATCTGCGAACTTTGTCAGCCACAACCCTCCCATGTTTGCTTTAACATCTGAGAAATAAATGCCGAACAAGAGGGGTCCCAGGACAGATCCCTGTGGGACACCACTTGTGACTGGCTTTGAGTCTGACATTGCTCCAGTGATTTTAACTTTATGGGTTCTGTCCTTTAGCCAGTTTGCAACCCATCTAGTGACATAAGGGTTTACATTTAAGCTGTTGAGCTTATCTATGATGCCTGAGTGGGGTATTGTGGCGAAGGCCTTAGCCAAGTCCAGGTAGGCTGTATGGACTGCTTTGCCCTCACCAATGGCTCTAGTGACTGTTTCGAAAAAGTCAACCAGGTTCAAAAGGCAGGATCTGCCCTTTACAAAGCCGAACTGGGTGGGATCAAGTGTCTGTAGGTCCCCAATGTCTCTGTTTATGAGTTCCATAATGATTCTTTCCATAGCTTTGCAGACCAGGCTGGTTAAGCTTATGGGGCGGTAGTTCCCAGGGTCTGTAGAGGTACCCCTTTGTGGAGTGGGACCACTGTTGCTGTACGCCAGTGTTCAGGTACATATCCTGTAGTAAGGCTAAGGTTAAATAGCATTTTTATGTGCGGGTTTAGCTCCTTTTGGAGTTCACGTAGCACGCAACCCGGGATACCGCCAGGTCCCATTGATGCTGTGTTTTTAGCTTTGCTGAGGGCGGCTCTCACCTGGACATCTGAGATGACAGGGAGATTACATTCAGCTGGGATAAGTATTTCTTCTTTTGGGGGTGAGGGAGGGGAGAAATTTGCACTGAACCTGTCAGCCAGAATGTTGGCAATATCTGTGGGTTCAGTGTATTGTTGTTGTGAACTAACTCTGAGCATATCTGAGGGTTTCCGCCCAGGTTTCTAACATAGCTGAAGAAGGCTTTGTGGTTATCTTTAGTGTCCTTAGCGATTTTTCTCTCAAAGTTGGCCTTGGATGTTTTTATGAGAGAACGTAGTTTTCTGCTAGTGTTGATCAGAGATGTCTTCCCTTTATGGGATTTTGCTCTGTCGTGCAGTAGCTTCCTTCTTTGTTATACAATTTGTTAATGGCTGAGGTCCACCAGACAGGACGCTTGCCTTTGGTGGAGAGGGACTTGGATTTATTTGGGATTGCATGATCCATGCATTCTTGGAGATGTCCATAGAAAGCATTTGTGAAGGATTCAGCATTGTGGGATGTGGTATCCACTGGCCCAGTGGGCTTAAAGGATACCATCTCAGTCTTAAGAAGAGTGAAGTCTGCTTTTGAGAAGTTTTTCACTGTGGTCCTTTGTGCTGGGGGTGGAGGTAGGATATGTATATCCAGGGTGATTAGTTTGTGGTCAGATCTCACTAGTGAGGGGTATACCTCCGGTGTGGAGCATTTTGTCCCCATGTTTGTGATGATCAGGTCTAGTATATTATCTCCCCTAGTGGGAGAGGTGACTAGTTGTTCCAGTGCATTTGAATTTATGAATTCCAGGAACCTTTGGGCTAGGGTGTTAGGGCTAGAATAATGTACCCAATCTATGTTAGGGTAGTTGAAGTCTCCCAGTATGATGGTATTTTGTGATACATTCATATCCTCCAATGTCTTCAGGAAGGCTGAGTGGGGTTCCTGAGATTGGGAGGGTGGTCTGTAACATGCTACCAGTTGTATAGCAGTTTTGCCTATGGTTAGTTGCACCTGTATGGTCTCCGATGCTTCATGTGTTGCTACTAACCTGGAGGTGTGGGTGTCCTTGATGAATATGGACACCCCCCCTCCCTTTGTGGTTCGGCCCGGGTTTTGGGGCCGAAAAGCATGATACATGTGACAAAGTAGTTGTACTATGGCCAGTTAGATCATAAAATGGTGAGAATTAGTAAGGGTTTGGAGTAGGGGAGATGGAGATTATCCAGGAACTTCACATGTACAGAGCCAGTAATTGATTAGGTTGGACTTTAGTTGAGTTTTAAATGATTTTAAGGAGTCTTCTTGTTGTACTGATAGAGGAATGGAATTCCAGAATTTAGTGAGGTGGTGGGAGAGTAGTGATTTTACAACGGAATTGTTGGGTTTGGATACATGTAATAGGTATTTGTCCATTGAACATAGTGGCCTGAAAAGGTTATACATTTGTATGTCATTGGAGATGGATGGACAGTTGTTAGGTTTATGTACAATGTTATGGATTTGAGGAAGTTGTGAGTAGGTTAGATAATGTTGGAATTTGCAACCACTGCAATTCCCTTAGTGTAGTACAGTGGTGTGATCTACTTGGAAGGTCAGCAGCAAATTATGCTATTTTGTAGTAGCAGTGCTCAAGTTTCTTTAGCAATGTCAGTTGGTTGCTGCTAAGCATGAACACAGAATATGTTAGAGTAACAAGATGACAGAAGAGGCAATGTGTTTTCTTGTAGTGTTTGAGATGAAAGGTTTGACTCTATAGAGAGAATGTAGTTTTTGGTGTAATTTTTTCACTATATTTTTTATGAATGTGTCAAACTTTAGATTCTGATCTATGAAAATGCCTAGTAATTTAATATATGTGACAGTTCAGTTTTTGTTTTGTTGGATGAGGTAACTGAGAAGGAGGTTTTGTTGTAAGCTGTTTGAGAGTAAATAGGATTAATTTGGATTTACTTGGGTTTAGTTATAGCTGGGCAGATGTCAGCCAGGTTTCTAAAGAGTAGAATGACTCCTGGGTAAGTTCTTGTCATTTATTGATGTTTTCTGATGATACAGGTAACTGAGGAGTCACCTTCTACTGTACTAAAGATGCAGTTTTACAAGATTTATGTAGGTCATTGATGCATATGTTAAAAGAGAACAGGTACCAAGACTGATCCCTGTGATACACTGACTGGGATGGGAAGGAAGGACGAGAAGCCATTTTACCAATTGACTGTTAAGCTCTATTTTGAAGATAGCTACAGAACCTGATTATAACAGTGGTGTTGTGTCCTCAGTTATAGTTTGTGTAGGACAGTGGGGTGAGAGGCCAGTGCCAAAGGCCTTGGGTAAGTCAAGGAAGAGGGTAGACACTAGGTTTACATCATTCCTATTTGTGTTTATTGTACTGGTGAAACTAAGTAAAGTGGTAGCGGTACTGTGATAGGGGCAGAAGCCATGCTTTGATTAAGAGAAGAGATTATTTTGTGTGAGTTAATTTGTAAGAGTTGGGACTGGATACATTTATGGAGTACTTTTTAAAGGGGGGAGAGGATTGCAGTGGGCCTGTAATTTGAAAATTCAGTTAAATGCCCTCCTTTGTGAAGGGGAAGGATATGGATTTTTTTTCAATGGGTAAGGACATATGCTTCATAGATGGAGTGATTTATTTATTACTGCTCTAAAGTATTTACCATCACCCTTAGGCAAAGAATACCATCCCATCCGCCATGTCAAAGGCAACCCTTAAAATTATCCCCCTCATCCTGCCACTCATAATTATACCATACATCCTAACTAGCTATGAAGATCAGCTATTCTTAGGCTTCCACTATCCTAAACATCAAACCAGTACCCCCTCACCTCTGCTTATTGCTGAACTCTCCCCTTTCTATACATTCTCTAAAACAACAAATTCCAACAACCTGTATCTTAATAAAGTGTACCTAAAAACCCCAAAATCCAAATATGGTCTAAAACTATTAATTAAACTCTTGAGACTATTAGCTTACCTGAGAAAAAATATTACTAAAGACGGTGACATCCACTCTAACCCAGGCCCATCCTCTACTTCAGACTTTACCAGCCCACCATTCTCCCACAGGTCGTCCAACTCCCTTCTAATTTGCCACCTAAACATAAGAAGCATAAGCAACAAGGTACATAACCTACATGCCGTGTTAGCAACTTACCTCCCTGACATAATGTGTCTATCAGAAACCTGGCTTAAGCCATCAACCAAAGATAATGAGATCCTGCCACCTGGGTACAACATACTCAGGGTTGATCGCATAAAGAAAAGGGGAGGTGGGATAGCTGTCCTATACAAAAGTACACTTAACATCATAATTAATCCCATTCAACCACCCCAGGTCTCCAATGCTGAATTATTAGCTCTAAAACTACAACTAAACAATCAAAAAAGCATAAATCTAATTGAGATCTATATCCCCCCTGGGAACAATTCAGAAACAATGGAGAACATTCTTAACTGGATAGCTAACAACTAGTCTCAAGAAACTATTGTTCTAGGCGATGTTAACATTGACTGGAACCAATGTTCTTCACACTCCAACCCCATCTTTATAAACCTCCATGGATTCTCACAGATCATATCCTCCACCACCAGAACAGGAAATTCTAACCAAAAAGAGAGTATTCTTGATTGGATACTCACCAACAGTCACCCCCATAAGTATATGTCTGGGACTCTCCCCAATGATATTAGTGATCACCTGGTCGCATACATAATGAAAGACAAAACCATCAGCGCTAGACTGCCCATTTATAGGTCCGTCAGAAACAAGAAAAATTTTGAGCCTACAAAATTTCAAATGGAACTCAAATCCTGTAACTGGTCAAAGCTAAAGTACCTTCCCCTAGACGAGGCAGTGACTCTCTTTAATGACACATTTCTTAACATATTTGACTCTCAGGCTCCAAAACGGTCAATCAGAACTAAAATACGAATAGCACCCTGGCTAACAACAGAGTCCAAATCCAAAATAACACTTAGAGATAAAGCATGGGACAAATGGCGCACTACCAAGTTACCCCTAGATCGCATTAAATTCCAACAACTAAGAAATGAGACTAAAAAAGCCATCACACTTGACAAAAAAAAACTACTTCTGCCATCTGCAACATAAACACCAAAACAACCCTCAGAAGTCCTGGGCAGGTTTAAATAATCTTCTCCATCCAGGTAAATCCTCCACTCCTACCCCTGGGACATTATGTGGTAAAAGCCCAGAAGAAGTAGCAAATACCTTTAATACTTTCTTTACCAAGACTATTCAGTCCTTAGCCAACCAACTACCTCCCCCCTGCTCCACATTAAAAAATGCTATGCCCAAGTCACTACTCTCCTTTAACCTTCAGCCTGTCTCCACATCCTTTATCAGATCCCTACTGAAGAAGCAAAAGCCAACTACCCTTTCTGCAGATCTACTCCCAGCTGAATATCTGCAAATAGCTGCAGATGTCATAGCCTATCCTATCTCAATCCTAATCAATAGAACCATAACAGAGGCCACAATCCCCTCAATATGGAAAATATCCTGTTATACCACTCCATAAAGGTAGCTCATCCACAGAACTATCGAGCTATAGGCCAGGAGCCATACTGTCACCACTTGCCAAAATCATGGAAAAGTGCGTGCACAAACAACTAATGTACTATCTCACCCAGAATAAACTACTGACCAACTCTCAACATGGATTTAGACCTCATCACAGCATGACCACTGCCCTCCTCTCTTTTACCGATAAAATCAACCATAACCGGAACAACAAAAAAATATCCTCAGCTCTTTTTCTGGACCTGTCGAAAGCCTTCGACATGATGAACCACCAGCTACTTCTCCACACTCTGAAAACCCTGTACCTTGATAACACAGCTCTTGACTGGTTTCATGCCTACCTCTCTGGTAGACAACAAGCAGTACTGTGGCAGAATAATCTCTCTTGCCTGTTACCAAATACCATAGTAGTTCCTCAAGGCTCCATATTAGGACCTCTTCTCTTTTCAGTCTTTATAAATGACCTCCATACAGTTATCCCTGAAGCCACCTGTATTCAGTATGCAGATGACTCAACTCTAATATGTTCCGATGACTCTCTAGCAAACCTACTAGCTACAACCCAGCTCAGTTTTACCACAGTCGAAAACTGGCTCTCAGATCATCATAATCATCATCATCATCATCATCCCTTTTTTCCCATTTACATGGGGTCGG
Source organism: Protopterus annectens (assembly GCF_019279795.1). NCBI lineage: Eukaryota > Metazoa > Chordata > Ceratodontiformes > Protopteridae > Protopterus > Protopterus annectens. The sequence goes on along the minus strand of NC_056730.1, from coordinate 1,122,578,844 downwards.
GGTATCGTATTAACTGTCGCCAACTCTCTCAATTCAGTGCCACTCTCCTGCCTTCTTCAACACTCATGCCTGACTGTCGCAGATCTTCTTTCACACAATCCATCCACCTCTTTGCTGGACGCCCTCGCTTCCTCTTACCTTCTTCCTGTCTGTCCCAAATCTCCCTCACCAGATTGTCTTCTGCTTTTCTACACATGTGCCCATACCATCGTAATCTGTTTTCCTTGATCTTTTCTGCAATTGGAGCTACTTTGGCTTCTGCTCTTATGTCCTCATTTCTTCACCTGTCCCGCACTGTGCATCCTACCACCTTTCTCAGGCACTTCATTTCCATCACCTCTAGCTTCTTCAACTGTTCTACCTTTACTGACCAGGTTTCTATACCATACAGTAGTACTGGTCGCACCACTGTCTTGTACACCTTACTTTTCAGCTTCTTTGGCATTCTTCTGTCATATACTACACCTGATAATCTATGCCAGTTGGCTGCAGCCCCTCTGATTCTAGCTTTGACCTCTTTATTCAGACTACCCTTCTCCTCAACCACCCCTCCTAGATACTTGAAGCTGTTTACCTGTTCCACTATCTTCCCATCTATCTCTATTCTCAGCTTCTTCTGATTTCCCCAACCTGCTGCCATTACCACTGTCTTATCTGTGCTTAGTTTCATCCCATGTGCCTTCAGATTTGCATTCCATTCTCCTATCCTTTGCTGAAGTTCTAGATCTGAGTCTGCCTGTACTGCCACATCGTCTGCATACAGCAGCTTTGTTGCTCTGACCCCTCCAACCTGTTTGCTGATGTAGTCCATTACCAGTATGAACAGCAGTGGGCTCAGAGCTGAACCCTGGTGTACACCCACTCCCACTGGGAACCCCTCAGTGAGGCCAAACACTGTTCGTACTTGAGTCACTGGGTCCTTGTACATAGCCTGTACTAATTCTACCAATGTTTCTGGGACTTCAAACCACCGCAGTACTGCCCAGATCAGCTTTCTTGGGACCTTGTCATATGCTTTCTCCAAGTCCAGGAAAGACCAGTTTGACTCTCTCCTCTTCTCTAGTTTCTTCTCAAGTATCTGTCTCAATGCAAACATCAGGTCAAATTGAGCTGCATCCTGATCTGAATCCGAACTGTTCATCTCCCATCTTACATTCTACTATTCTGCGTATCCGTTTATCAATCACCCTCTCCAGAACTTTCATGCAATGTGGTAGGAGTTTGATGCCTCTGTACTGTCCACAGTTGTGGATGTCCCCTTTGTTCTTGTACATCATCTGGAATACGCCTTTCTCTCCACACTGCAATTAGTACCCGCAGGAGCCATTTCTCCCCTAGCTCACCCAGCATCTTTATCATATCTGCTGTGACCTCATCTGACCCTGCTGCTTTCCCTGACTTCATTTTCCTTAGTGCTGCTCTTGCTTCTTCTAAGCTGGGCTCCTCTTCTACTCTCATTGTAGACTGTTTCAAGGGCAGTACCGCTTCTGTGGGGTTTTCTTCATTCAGAAGCTGCTGGAAATACTCCTTCCATCTGCCTTTGATGTCCTGTGGGCTGGTAAGTAGGTTGTTGCTGGAATCCCTTATGAAGGGTGTCTGACTATCTTCTTTATCTTTCTGTCTTTGCCTTGCAACCTGGTATAGTTTCTTTGTGCCCCTTACTGAGTCACTTTCCAGAAGCTGATAGAGTGCTTCTGATGCCCTATTCTTTGCTATTGCAACTTCTTTCTTAGTTTCTTTGTTAGCCAACCAGTAGTCCTTCCTAGCTTGGTCAGTCTTTTCAATCTCCCACTTCTTCCTGCACTCCTTCTTTCTTTTGATTACTTCCTGCACTTCTGCATTCCACCACCAGCTTTCCTTATGGACCTTATTGCCATACCTGGCTCGGCCACATATCTTTTCTGTAGTCCTAACACATGCTGTTTTTAGGCGCTGCCACTCTTCTTCAACTCCACCTATTTCCTCCTCTTCTTGGGGTGCTAGAGCCCTGAGTAATTCCTTGAACTGCTGTACTTTATCTCCAGTCAACTTCCAGGTCTTCAGCCTGGTCTCTGTTGACCTTAGAGCCTTCTCTGACCACTGATTGCAGCTGAATGTGGCAACTACTGGTTTATGCTGTGAACCGACTGTTTCACTGGGGATGACTTTGCAATCATGGATTCTACCCCAGTGCCTTTTCCTTACTAGGAGAAAGTCTACCTGAGTTGCATGTTGGCTACTCTTGTATGTGATTTTGTGACTCTCTCTCTTTCTGAACCATGTGTTGGCTACTATCAAGCCATTTGCCAGACAGAAGTCTAGAATGGCTTCTCCTTCTTTATTCCTATTGCTCCACCCATGTGGACCCAGGCAGTCCTCATATCCTGTTCTGTCTGTCCCGATATGTGCATTTAAGTCTCCCATTATCAACACCAATTCATGTTGTCCTGCTTTATCTAGTAGGTCCTGCAACTGCTGTCTGAATGCACTCTTTTCCTCACTATTACAACCCTGCTGTGAGGCATAGGCTGAGATTATGAATACTGTCCTATCATTACACTGGAGTCTGATTGCCATGAGTCTGTCATTAATTCTGATGATATCCCTCACTGACTTCTGAAGCCTCTGTCTCACCACAATTCCTACACCATTTCTAGCCTGTCCACCACCTGAGTAGTAGAGTCTGGATCCCAAGCCAAGTGGCTTTGTTGCACTGCTCTTCCATCTCGTCTCTTGGATACATAGGATGTCCAGCCTTCTCCGTATCATCATGTCATCCACTTCTAAGCTGCATCCTGTCATTGAACCTACATTAAGCGTAGCAATTCTTAGTTCATGTTTGGCAGGTTGGTTGGTTTTATGTCCAGCTTTCACTCAACAGAGCTATCCCAGGTAACCCAGGCTGGGCAACTAGACACCGGCCAGCCAGTATCCTATTGACCCAGGGCTGCTGGGCTTTTATGGCAGGCACACACTGGCCAATAGGGGCACATATACCCCTCCCACCGTTAGCATGGGTCCCTGGCATGGGTCAGAGAGTAGGCCGGGTCCTCAACCCACTTATCACCGGTAACTACCCATGCCCATTTTTTGGTGACAGTCAACATGACCGAATCACCTAGAGCCATATTTTACACCGTCGAGTGGCTAGCCCTGCCATGGTGCACAGTTTGTGATCCGTGTTCTCCTATCTTGAGAATACTGCGCACCACAATAGATGCCCAAAGCGGTTGGTCTTTTTACAACTCTTCCCCCCATTGGGCACCATGTAGAGTCTGTGCTGCTGCCCACAGCTCCATTCATTGGTGAGTTTGAGATGTAAACACTCAGATCTCAGATCATCATCTGATCTTAAACCCAAACAAAACCAAGCTACTTCTCTTCTACCCAACAAATAAATCCCCTCCTACACATTTTACTATACAATCCAGCAATGGTACCATCATCTTCCCAGACTCCTACACAAAGCTACTAGGAGTTATCATTGACAATAAACTTAGATTCGATATGCATATCACCCAAACCATTAAGTCCATAAACAAGAAACTTGGGTCCTTATACGGGATAAAAACGTTCCTAACCCCAATGGCCAAAGCGGCCACTGCCCACTCACACCTTCTCTCTACCCTTCTATATGCCTCTCCCGTGCTTACTAACCTTAACAAATCTGACCTGAACAAACTCTCATGTTGTTATAATCATATTGCCAGATTTGTAACTGGCTTGCCCTATAGAACACACCACTGCTTTAACCTGAAAAAAACTTGGCTGGATAGAACTCCCAAACCTTCTCCAGCTGAACCAACTCATAGAAGCATTTAAAATTCTTAAACAACCTGATAACACCCCTGCACTGAAAAATATAATAATTCCTTACACCAATCTAAGCTGCCTTCGCTCATCAAACAGACTCCTTGTCCAAACATTCAAATCCCACAACTTAGGCGGTGACGCTCTGTTCGCCAGCACCATTGGAAAAATATGGAACTCCCTCCCCAACAACCTCATGCTTATTACTTCCCCAGCTCAATTCAAAAAGAGTCTAAAACTCCATTTTAAGTCACATTGGCTTTGCCCATGCTCAAACCCAAACTAGCTCCTCTTCGTTAAACCAAGGCCATACTAATTTCTCAGGCCCAAAAAGACAACCTAGGGTGGAGATATGTAACCCAAAACATGTACATTGTATATTAGCCAAACTCTAATCTATAATCTGTCTTAATTATTTTGCTAGCATGTTTTTAAAGATCTGTAAAATGAACTGTCGTATATTGTGTTTGTTAGAGCAAGGTAGTTTGTGGTAGTATGTAGTATGTAAATTGCTTTTTATCCTTTTCTATCTTAAACTCTAATATGTTACTATCTGTCATTGAGACTATGTTGGAGCTTTTCTCCCCGGGCATCCGCTGAAAATGGACATGTATCCAGTCAGACTATCCCGGTCAACAAATGTAAAATAAATAAATAAATTAGAATTGAGATGAGGGTAGTCTACTGCCTCTAAAGCCATCTTAAGGTATTCGCCAGGTAGGTCATTGAGGACTAAGATGGTGGGATTTATTTTATTAATATTTTTTATGTAAGTAGTGGGGCAGGGGTGGAAGGAGAGGTTATGAAGAGAGATGGTAGGTGGTGGTGTTGTCTGGTTGTTGTTACTAGGAGAATTTTGGTTCATGGGTTCATAGGTTCATAGGTGTATACTAGGCTAATAACTACTAAGGCCCTTATAACCCTACACATGCAACCCAAATGTGACAGACACATTTGATTTATATAGGGGGTGATTTATTGACTGCCTCAGTCCATCAGATGCAGAGGTTGAATTTCAGATTACCCATCCATTGGTCCAAATTGTTGTAAATAGGTTTAGGGATGAACTCTGCTAAACATGGATGGGAATTCTATTCCAGAGAATAGGAATTCAATATGAAACATATCTGTCTCTCCAACATGTCCCATTTATGTCACAAGCAAAATGCATGTCTTTTGATCTAGTATCTCTGCTGCTGTTTGTTTTGTGGCTGTATAAGAGGTCCATCAAAACAGGGTCCAGGGATGCCTTGTACATCAGGTAAAGATCACCTCTCAGAAGTCTGTATGATACCAAGAAAAGAGACAGAGCTTTGAGGCAATCAGTATAGGACACTGTGCTTACTCCCTGTATTCTTTTTGCAAGGATCTTTTTGGACATTCCAGTTGCTGCATGTGTCTGGTCAGGTACATACCGAATGAGGCAGTATACTGTATGATGGGTCTTATGAGGGATGAGTACGGTGGTACCTTGACATTCTTGGACATGAATGCCATACCCTTACTTATACATTGAGCAGCACAGAAGTATTTTCTTTCTACCTTGGACATATGCTGGTTGAAGGCCAGGTTACTATGTACATGAGTTCCCAGATACCTGACTAGACAGTCAACTTTTAGAGGTGTTTCATTGATAATGTAATTACCTGGGGTGGCCAACTTCACAACAGGTACTATAATGCATTTCTTAATATTGGGTTTTAAGCCATGGTTTTGGCACTAAGTGTTTGTCTGTGATAGACCTTCTTGAAGGATGTTCTCATCATGGGGGGATTCAGTAACATTCCCCAGTTTGCAATCATCTGTGAACTTGGTCAACCAGAGGCCTTTGACATTGGCTTTGACCGCAGAGAAGTAGATGCCAAAGAGGAGTGAGCCCACCACAGAGCCCTGAGGGACTCCACTGTCATCAGTCTCTTTGTGGAGGTAGCCTCATTGATCCTAACCATTTAGGTCCTATCCGTGAGCCAGTTAGCTATCCATCATGTTCTAAACAGGCTTTTGCCCAATTCTGTAAGCTGTCTGGCAATGCTCAAGTGGGATATTGAATCAAATGCTTTAGCCAGATCTAGGTAGGCAGTACACACCACTTTCCCCTCATCCATTGCCTTAATGACCTTTTCAAACAAGTTCACTAGGTTTAGTAAGAATGACCTTCCTTTGACAAAGCCATACTGAGTTGGAGCCAATGTCTGGAGATCTCCTTTGTCCTTGTTGATAATTTCTTTGATAATTCTTTCTGTGGCTTTGCAAATAACACTAGTCATACTAAAGTATTTGCAGTTTCTGGAATCTGTTGAAAGATTCTCCCTCATGAAAAGGGATGACCATCGCAGTCCTCCATTCTCATGGCACAAAGCCTGTTTTAAGACTGTAGTTAAATAGTGAATCCAGGGGTCCTGATAAGTTGTATTTTAGGCTGTTCAGGAGGCATTCCAGGATGTTATCAAGACCTACAGAGGCTGTGTTCTTGGCCTTAGTGAGTGCAGCCAATGCATGCTCCCTAGTTATAGTTGAATGGGTTATGTTTGAGGGTATTTCTTGGGGGATGGTTGTAGTGAGAGGGGACAAAGTTAGTACTATATTTGCCCCCTAACAGGTTAGATATATTACCAGGCTTGGTGAATATGGCACCATTAACAACCAGTTCAGCATATTGCTGTGTGCTGCCCTTGAGGTTTCTGACACAGCTAAAGAAGGCCGTATGGTTATCTTTCACCAGGGGGCTATCTTAAATCCAAAGCTGGCATTGTTTGATCTAAAGCGCCCCCTTAATTAACTATTTAGTTTGATATGAGTTTTTATCTTTACAGAAATTACCCTTATTGAATTTTTCCTTACTTTGTTTTCCTTTTGTTGTATATCCTGCTTAATATGAGATGCCATCAGGGCAGTTTGTTTCAGAGGCTAGTTCAGGGCTTATCTCTGGTAGGTACAGCAGTCTCTATGCAGCAATTGACATGGTTTTTACAGAGTTTCCAAGAGCAATTTAGTGTAGGCTACTGCGTTGTGAGGAATTTGAGGGGCAGTGCATTTTGGCAAACTATCACTTAATAAAAGGTAGTTTGTCTTGGAATAGTTCCTTACTGTTACTGATTTTACTAGGGTTATGGGGCTGTTTTTGATTTTGAAGGAGACAGTTTTATGATCAAACCTTACCAGGAAGGATGAGACATTAGGGTATGCAGTGTTCTCCCATATTTGTCAGTACAAGGTCCAGTATGTTTGAGCCTCTAGTGAGCGTATTCACTATTTGGTCAAGGGTGTTTGTATTTAGGATGTCCAGGAATTTCTCTGCCTATAGATTTAAGACTGTGTAGATTTTCCAGTTTGTAGAGGAGTAATTAAAGTCTCCCATGAGTAGGGTGTTAGGTTGTATGTAAGTGACTCCATTAGGTCCAAGTATGCATTATGAGATTTTTGGGACATGGAGAGTGACCTATAGCTGGGAAGGATATGGTACAGGATTTTGTCTGTAGTGATCTGCATGTGGAGTAACTCCAGTGCATCATCCTGTTTGACCAACCTAGAGGTCTGCTTGTTATTTATGTATGTTGTGACAGCTCCACATTTAGCCTTTGTCTACACAATTATTAGTCTAAATGTTTGAAAGGCACTGAAACCCTGCACTGACGGGGTACTCTCTGCTCTTTAAAAAATGTCTCTGTAACTGCACATATGTCTATATTCTTGAATATGAGGAGGGTTTGGAGGGAGTGTGTGTATATATATATATATATATATATATATATATATATATATATATATATATATATATATATAGTAGATATAAAAAGTTTACACACCCCTGTTAAAATGCCAGGTTTTTGTGGTATAAAAAAATGAGACTAAAATAAATCCTTTCAAAACTTTTCCCACCTTTAATATGACCTATAACCTGTACAATTCAATTGAAAAACAAACAAATCTGTTAGGGGAAAAATATAAAAAATAAAAAACATACAATAAGCTGGTTGCATGTGTGCACACCATTAAACTAATACTTTATTGAAGCACCTTTTGTTTTAATTACAGCATTCAGTCTTCTTGGGAAGGAGTCTATCAGCATAGCAGCTCTTGACTTATTAATATTTGCCCACTCTTCCTTGCAAAAGTGCTCCAAATCTGTAAGATTGCGAGGGCATCTCTTGTGCACAGCCCTCTTCAGGTCACCCCACAGATTTTCTATTGGATTTAGGTCTAGGCCATTCCAAACCTATAATTTTCTTCTGGTGAAGTCATTCTTTTGTTAATTTGGATGTATACTTGGGATCATTATTGTGTTGAGAGGTGAAATTCCTCTTCAGCTTTCTAGCAGATGCCTGAAGGTTTTGGGACAAAAGTGACTGGTATTTGGAACTGTTCATAATTCCCTCCACCTTGACTAAAACCCCAGCTCCAGCTGAATAAAAGCAACCCCAAAGCATGATACTGCCACCACCATGCTTCACCGTGGGGATGGTGTTCTTTTGGTGATGTGAAGTGTTGTTTTTGTGCCAAACGTACCTTTTGGAATTGTGACCAAAATGTTCAGCCTTGGTCTCATCAGACCATAACACATTTTCCCACATGCTTTGGGGAGACATGATGTATTGTTTTGCAAATTTTAGCCGGGCCTGGATGTTTTTCTGTATAAGAAAAGGCTTTCATCTTGCAACCCTACCCCATAGTCCAGACATATGTAGAATATGCCAGATTGTTGTCACATGCAGTACACAACCAGTACTTGCCAGAAATTCCTGAAGCTCCTTCAGTGTTGCTATAGGTCTCTTGGCAGCCTCCCTGACCAGTTTTTGTCTTGTCTTTTTATCAAATTTGGAGGGACGTCCAGTTCTTTGCAACGTCACTGTTGTCTCATATTTTCCCCACTTTTTGAAGACTGTCCTCACTGTGTTCCATGGTATATCCAATGCTATGGAAATTTTTTTGTACCCTTCTCCTGACTGATTCCTTTCAACAATGAGATCCCATTGATGCTTTGTAAGCTCTCTGCGAACCATGGCTTTTGATGTAGCAGGCAACTGAGTAAATGTCAGGAAAATCCTACTAGGACAGCTGAACTTTATTTGGGGTTAATCAGAGTCTCTTTAATTAATGGCAGGTGTATACTCAAGAAGACTGAATGCTGTAATTAAATCCAAAGGTGCTTCAACAAAATATTAGTTTAAGGGTGTGCACACTTATGCAACCAGCTTATTGCACGTTTTTTATTTTTTATATTTTTTCCCCTAACAGATTTGTTTGTTTTTCAATTGAATTGTACAGGTTATAGGTCACATTAAAGGTGGGAAAAGTTTTGAAATGATTTATTGTGGTCTCATTTTTTATATCACAAAAACCTGGCATTTTAACAAGGATGTGTAAACTTTTTATATCCACTATATATATATATATATATATATATATATATATATATATATATATATATTTTTTTTTTTTTTTAGGCTCCTGGCATTGAGCAGTAACACCTTAAGGTTGTTGATTTTGCTATGTAGGTAGGTTTGTTAATTTGGCATTACCTAAACATGGCACTATGGAGGTGGATAAAGTTTTAGAGAGTATTCAAAAGCCTAGATGGGACAGGTGCAGACCATCCTTGGCAAAGTGACGTGTTCTGTTTACCATGTCCTCCTGACAAATATTGGATCTCCTTAGAATGACACTAGAAAGACAGACAATTGTTAAAAATCATGTTTTGTTCATATTGTGGCATTATGATGCTAGTATGCTTCTTAAAGCTAGGTTCATGCCACCCAAGACACACAAAATCTGAGTGCTCCATAATGTCTGTATTCATATAGTCCAAGGCAGTACATCTCAGGTCATTTACACCGACATGGACTATGATGGAATCATACTCATACCTGTGGTGTAATGACTTGAGTCTGTGCATAATTTGGTGGATCCTGACTCCAGATAAGCATGTGACTGTTATCTTCCCCTTTTTCAGCCTGGTTAGCAGGGTATCAGTATGTCTTACAATGGAGTCCTCTATGACAAGAGTTCTGGGAAGTGTGTTTGCTTGCCTTAGGGTCTCAGTGTTTGGGGATCCACTGAGTGAGACTGTGTGTCTGGTGTTAGGTGTTGTTTTTTTGTTTTGTTTTTTTGAGTGCCTTTGGGCTTGCTGAGGCATAACTTTGCCAACAGGCAGTCTACGCAATCTTTGTTGTTTTGGAAGATTGCTTTTAAATGCCCCAGCACAGATTAGTCTGTGTGTGTGTTGTGTGCTTTGTGAGGTGTGTGTGGTGTGTGTGTTTTTGACAACCTGATGTGTGCTTGTATGTGTGAGTTTAGCCTCCACTGTCATTGTGTAAGTACACTTTTTACATACTGTGTCTATTTATTTAAGGATTAAGTGGTTGTTAGTAAACATGAGACAACTGCTACATTTACTCAAGATGCATATATCCACCAAGATGGCTTTAGAGAAGTTAGGAAATTGCATATCCATGTTGTCCAGTCCTTTGATTGGTGAGCTACAAGTGGGTGGTGTATTGGGATTAGAAGGCTATTAAGGGTGCTCTGTTGGTGCAGACTAATAAGAGTGCTTTACTGGAGCAAATTATAAAGAAACGTTAGTGTTCAACAGAATACTGAATGATACTAAATCTATAGGTATTGCCACTCAAAGCCTAACTAGCTGCTCTAAGATTGTTAGCACTCAAAATATTTGCTATATTTACTGCTTTACATGGTACAGTTTTATGTACCATTGTATGGGGAAAATTTGCTTTATAGGTGTTTGCTACTGTACAGGGCACTGCTAACCGCTCCTACATGGTGAGCACCTCCATGCAAACATGCTAAATTTATAGCAGCAGAGAGAAAAAAAAAAAGGAAACTAATGAATGAGTCTTCTGGCCAGTAAAAGAAGCATACTGTGAGCCCTTTTGTGTGTTTACCAACTCAGACCAGGCAAACACCTCGTGCCACAAGATGAATAACCCCAGTCCCCCTAATATAAAAAACACAGTAGAAGAGACCAACAAGTGCAATGCTACCACAAACCAATTAAACAGCTGTCCAGAAATGCCTTGCTGAAGACATTTTCAGGTCAGTCCTATAGCAGTAACAGTGAGAGGAAGAGCATTTGTTTACAAAAATACACTGAAATGCACAAATAAAAGCAGGAGACAGTAGTAATCACTCAAAATAAAAGTAAGTGTGATTTTGTGATGAGACTGGCTGAATGAAATGGGAGATGAAAGCATCAGCAAAGCTGGTGGAGTTGTTAGTATTAAGTGAAGGAGATGGTTGAATGGTGTGACCAGGATTGAGCAACTGGTTTATACAGGATCAGAATGTTTGTGGATTTTTGTAGTTTTTATGTTGCAGGTCAGTATAGTATGTTTTATTATCTTTTTTTTTTTTTTTTTTTTTTTTTTTTTTTGGTTTCTGAGTTGTCTGAATTTTTGGAGATTCATTAGCGTTTTATTGGACAGCCACATATACCAAGCTCTATCTTTAAGTCTCATAAGGTGTTTTGTATTTTCAGGCACCAGGGTGTAGGTTTGGCCCTAACTCACTTTTTTTCTGACTGAAGCAAGTTCTTATTCAGGAAAGTAGAATTAAAAAGAGCTACTGCGTTGTCTAATGGAAGGTATTTTAGAGTATTCCAGTTATATACTTTTAGATGGAAGATAAATGACTCTTGAAATGCGTGAACTTATGTTCTATGCTGAAATGTGGTAGCTTTTGAATATTAGTTTCCTTACTTATTAAGTAGGTAGGTGAATGATCAATTAGGGTATCTGGAAGGGTACCTAAAGTAAAGATTTTATAAGGCATAGAGGTAAAAATCCAGTCAAGTAATGCTCCCTTAGTGTTATTTTTATTATAATGGGTGGAAGTGATGATTACCTGTGAGATATCATAACGATTCATTGATTGGTTAGGTGAGTCGGAGAAGAGAGACAGTCAATATTAAAATCACCCAGTATAAATTTTTCTTGGGAGATGTTGGATGAGACCCAGAAGAAGTCTTATGCAATAGAGACATTGTTACCAGGTGTCAAATAAGGCACTTATAATACACAGTGACTTGTTTTGTTTGAGTCTGAGTGTAGATATGAGGGTTTCTGCCTTGCCAAATTGTAGAGGATTTAGTGGTGAAGGGGATAAACTGTAGAGAATTTTTGTGTAATATTGCATCTCCATCTGCCTTTTTATTTTGCCTACCTGTTCATAGTATGTTATAGTTTGAGGGAAGAATTTCATAATCTTTTGTTTCTTTATTCAGACAGGTTTCAGTTATTACTACTATATCTGGAGCATATAAGGTAAGCCAGGCATGGAACTATAGTGTTTTGCTGTAGATGCTTCTAAAGTTGGAGGTGTAATGTTAAGGGAAGAACAAGTAGTGTTATGTTATATTGGAGGGGGTGGGGATTGTAGGGGGGTGGGTTGTAGAGTTAATATTCTGTGTGAATGTTTGGTCCAGGATTTGGATGTATATCTCCAGTGAGTTTTAGTTTGGAGGTGATATGTTGGTTGTAGGCTCATCATTTTATTTTAATTTTAGCTTATGTATTATGGGGTTGTGTAAGTTTAGGTTGCGTTTGAGAAAGTCTGTGGTATTGGGAGAGTATAAGGTGGATGTTACCTTGGGTGAGTTAAGGGTTGAGTATGCTGGATCATATTGGATAGTACAGCTAGGATGATGGTGGTGGGTTGTGTGGAAGTGTGGAGGTAAATGTGTTAAGTGGGTGAGTAGCAGGAGAGGTGAGGGAGTCAGCATGGAGGTTGGTTGCATGGTGATTAGTTGTAGGATGATATTTTAACAAGTTTAGGGATAGAACAGCAGTATGTGTTATACCAGGAAATTAAATTACGTTGAGGTGTTGGTAATTAAGAGGATGGGAAGTGTGTTATGGTATACAGGATAGAAAGAGTGGGGAGTATGTTATGATATATACAGAATGGAAGGGATGACTGGATAGTGGAGGGAGTATTAAATTAAATATGGGAGGGACTGCAAATAGTTAATGTGAACAAGAAAGTGGAAGATGTACTTCTTATACTGTGATTGGTTGTGGATTGTGGTAGGTGGACATAGGGGGTTTACATTTTGAGTAAGTGTGGGTGGTTGAAAATTGGGGAAAGGGTAGGGGAATAGACTGGGTTTCATTTGCTCAGACTATTTTGGGACAGAAAACAATCAGTCTACTAGGCCAAAAGGAGATAAGTGTGTATGCATAACTGTTACTGTTTCCACTTAAATATATAAAGTAAATTATATAAAGCAGAGAATTAATGAAAAAGCTTACACACTTGCTAAGTAGGGCACTGGTAGCAGCAATAATTTAGTACATAAAAATAAAATGAAAAAAAAAATAAGAGAAGTATGATTAGGGGTGGTTTGACAAAATCTGTTGCTTACCGGGGATCTGTTAAACAAAGAAAATATTAAATTAGATTTATACCAAAACCTACAAGTTAATTACCTGATGTTAAAAAAATGGGGGGGGGGTATGTTTGCTTAATGTGGTTCTGTGAAATATTGTTAATAAAGGTAAATTACTAAATATTGATAGGGGGTGTTACATAAAATATCTAAATATTTGAGAGATGTGATTAAATGCTGCCTATTAAGATGTGTATTATATTATATTATATTATATTATATTATATTATATTATATTATATTATATTATATTATATTATATATTATTATATTCTATTATATACTATATTATATTATATTATATTATTTTATGCTATTTAAAATTGGGTCATGCAGTTTTTAATGTATGTCAAGTTATGCTACAGTTTCTAATATACAGAGCTACTGACTACACACCTGATATAGTGCATACTCCTTGTGTAAGTATTACAGCAAATATAAGATTCTTCATAGTGAAGCAATGCGAATATGTACCTATCAAAATACCTATTTATGGAGGTTATACATCCACAGCAGGGAAGTAAATAGGGTCTCCTTGACTTTGTCTTTGCCAAGCTATACCTGAGGTCCAGATGCTTGCTATTGCATGTAGCATTAAAACTAGGTGGCAAGCATAGCTGAGGGGGGGTGACTGGGTCTGCCTGAATGATGAGGAAAGTGCACTGGTCAAAGTCTAGAAATCTAAGAATGAAACAGACATGAGAAAAAATAGGTAGCAAAGAGGACAGAGTTAAAATATCAAGTACATTAGGACATAAAATTCAAATAATTCTGCCACCAGACATTGCTACAGAACCTCTGAGGCAGCTCTGGTTTAATAATTTGATACCAATAGCTATACCTTAGGTCAGAGAAGGATGGACAAGGCTAAGTTATAAGCTTGTACAGTCAAAGTACTAGGACATTAATAACAGTTGATCGGTGTATTATTATAGTGACATAATAGTATAGTGGCATCTAGTTACTGCAGGTTAGTAAGCACAACACTGTTAACAGTAGAGTAGCAAATATTCAACTAAACATTTGTAAGCACATTATATGTATATATAACAATGCTAGGTATACTTTGAGTACAACAATGCTAAGTATACTGTATGTATAACAATGATAAGTATGCTGTGTGTATAACAATGCTAGGTAATTGCTTTGAAGACGTGGAACAGCTTTAGCCTTTCCACTACTGTCAAAAGTGGAAAATGGGCTGAAAACATCAAATTAATGTTTTGGAAATTACAAAGACTTCTAGTTAACAAAGGTACTACTCTGGAAGTTAGAATGACATAAAGCTCTCAATAGCATTAAATACTGAACTGTATACACATGTATAAGCCCTAATTAATATAATTTGATTGATTGAAAAAATATTATTTACTGCTCTGGAAGCTTTTTGAAAAAGAGAGCAGGAGATAGCATCAAGAAACAGAACTAAGAATATAAAATAACATGCCAGTTTGCTGGATTGCTACTCAGAATGTAGGTATTTTGCATTTGTATACATGAGGACAACACTGCAGCACTACTACAATAGCATAGCACATGAGATGAATGCTTACTTTAGCAAACACTATCAAACACATCCAAACAGTAATACTTACAGAATAAGATAAATAGCACTTGAAAACTTATAAACAGGTTGCTATATTACAAGAGTGAATTTAAGTTTTCAGAAACAGTTAAAAAGCAAACATGGGAATATATATGCAAAAAATGCCAGCACAGAGTGAAATCCTGGGTTCCTGCATGGGCCTGTTTCATATGCAGCCTAACAGCTTTATATAAGATCCATTCATTAATGTTGACATTTATTACACTTAAATGTCCTTATTTACAACTGATTTCAGGTTTACATTTGATATAAAATGCAAAAATACACTTTGAATATTAAAATACTACTGACAATATTCATTCTGAGGTTGTAGTATCTCAGTTTATTTCCCCCACTCCATGGTACAGTGATCTTAGGGTCAGTATGTATAAATGCCAGGTGCATATGGGTCACTGCTTCTCAGACCAGTGGGTGCAAGGTGGAGGGCTAGATGCAAAATGCTTTAATTGTTTTGCAATGAGTTTTGACATTTTGGATTATTTTTCAAATAGCAGGACTTATAGTTATGGTCTTGCACTTCTGATAGGAAGCTAAATGGAAAATAGAGTGAAAGCATTGTTACTGCATTTGTATAAGAAATGCATGAGGAATAGTAGCATTGTGGTAGGTGAGTGAGCTATGATTACAGGATACATTACTTGTGCTCTCCCAATATCTGATGTACACCTGTACTCCTGTGACATTTCCCCCATGTGTAGGGGATGCAGGGGAGATGCTGAAATAATGCAGTCTAGCAATATTCTCATCTGTAAAACATTTTCAGTGCACCTCAGTTCTCGGCACCCTAATGCACACTTCACTGTTGTACTCCTCATTAGAAATGTAAGGGCAGGCAGAGTTAAGATGGCTAAGTAAAGACAGCTAAGTTTTAGAGCTCAGCAGAATTATATCCAAACACAGGAAAATAATTATTTTTCTCAACAATTTTCTCTCATAATTTATTTATAATAGTTTGGTGTTCATCTTTTCCTATTTTGGTGGAAATATTAAAAAAAAAAAATTCCTGTCAATTTTATCTGGAGATACTTCATCTAAACAGGATGAGCAGCTCTAAGTGTCCTCATACAGATCTATCTCTGAGAAAGGAACTACAATAAGTAACCTCCACTCTACAGGATTTATCTCTGAAAATGAATAGTTTTCATGTGAGTCTGGAAAATCTTAGAGAAAATTGCTTAAAACAAATGTTTTTAAAGAAATGCTCCAACAACAACAAAACAGAATCTCAAACATGGAAACTGCTTTAAATGACATCGGAGGAAGACTTAAAGAAGAATCCCAAAATTATTTCCTTCTCAAGTAAAACACCTTACGTCTTAATAAAATTGATGACCTAGAAAATAGAGAAAGAAGATATAATTATCAGGATCTTTGGTCTTCCAGAAAAAATGGAAGGAGATGACTTATAGGTTCATAGGTTGGTACTAGGCTATCAGCCCTAGGGCCTAAACAAGCCTAGCCATAACAATTCCCTGGCTATTTCTTCCCACACTATTAACTTCCCTGGACCCCTGTCTAGCAGGGCAACTGACGTGATCCCCGGGGTGAATTTCCTCCCTCCCATCCAATCGTCAAGGTTCCTTTTTAAGAGGGCTAAAGAGGCACTCTGCTTGACATGTATAGGCAATCTATTCCAGAGTCTGGGGAGTCTCTGGGTCAGGAACCTATCCCTCCAGCATATTTTGTTTATTGTGATGACAAGGTTTAGATCCCTGGAGTGTGTGGCTCTGAGGGATTGGGATTTCTTTAAGTGTAGCATGTCCAACAGCTCTGGGTTTGACATGGCCTTGTATGTTAAGCAGAGATCGCCTCTGAGTAGACGATATGTGACAGAGTATAGCTGGAGGTTTTTAAGGCGGTCAGCATAGGGCATCTGCTTTAGGCCTGTGATTCTTTTAGTGAGGTATTTCTGCGACCTTTCCAGTTGTTGCAGATGTCTTGAGAGGTACATACCAAATGGGATGTTGTATTCTATAATGGGTCTAATGAGGGATGAGTACAGTGGGACAATGACCTCCTTTTTTCTGGATGAAAAGCCCTTAGTGATGAGATGTGCCACATAGAAGGATTTCCTGACTGTTGTGGCGATGTGGTTATCGAAGGTGAGACCACTGTCCACCTGTGTCCCTAAGTCTCTTATCACACTTTCGATGTTTAGTGTACTGCCACCTATATAGTAATTCATGGATACATGTTTTTTCCCAAAGGGGATAACTATACATTTCTTGGCATTGAGCTTGAGCCCATGGCTCTGGCACCAAGCATCTGTTTCTGTAAGGCCCTTTTGTAGAGTATCCACATCATTTGGGGATTCAATAATGGCTCCCAGTTTACAGTCATCTGTGAACTTTGTTAGCCAGAGTCCCTTAGTGTTGGCCTGTACTTCAGAGAAGTAGATGCCAAACAAGAGCGGTCCCAGGACTGAACCCTGAGGTACTTCACTTGTCACTTGTCTGGAGCTGGATTTGGAGGTGGCTACTTTTACAGTGTGGGTTCTATCAGTAAGCCAGTTAGCAACCCATTGGGTGACGTAGGGATTAATGCCCAGCTTAGTAAGTTTATCTATGATTCCAGAGTGGGGGATGGTGTCAAAGGCCTTGGCAAGGTCTAGATAGGCTGTGTGGACAACCTTACCCTTATCCATGGATCCCTTATCTGGAGACTGATTCGAAGAAGTCAATCAGGTTCAGGAGACAAGATTGGCCCTTCACGAACCCAAACTGGGTGGGGTCCAGTGTTTGAAGGTTGCCAATGTCTTTGTTTATAAATTCCATGATAATATGCTCCATGACCTTGCAGATAAGGCTTGTCAGACTGATGGGACGGTAGTTTCCAGGATCCAAGGTGGATCCCCCCTTGCGGAGTGGGATAACTGTAGGTCTGCTCCACTCATTGGGCATGAAGCCTGAGGTGAGGCTATGATTAAACATGATACTTAGGTGAGGTGCCAGTTCATATTGTAGTTCATGTAGTACACAGCCCGGGATGTCATCTGGTCCCATGGATGCTGTATTCTTAGCTTTGAAGAGTGCATTTTTTACCTGTGTGGCCGTTATTACCGGAATTTGGCAATCTTCCGGTATTGAGATGGGCCATTTAGGGGGTGAGAGGGGGGTGAAGTTGGCACTGAATCGATCTGCCAGGATATTGGCAATATCCTTGGGATCAGTATATTTAATGCCATTCTGTTTTAGCTCAGAGCAGATCTGAGCATTGCCACTTAGATTCTTGACATAGTTATAGAATGCCTTGTAGTTGTCTTTGGAATCTTTGGCAATTTTATTTTCGTAACTAGCTTTGGAATATTTTATGACGGATCTCAGTTTCTTACTGAGGCTGGTAAGGGAGTTTTTTGCATCCTGGGATTTTCCTTTTCTCAGTTTCTTTTCTCAGTTCTTGGATTCCTGAAATGAAATTTTAAACCTGCAGGAGGGTTTCTGTTATGGTATCGAAAGGCCTCATAGAGCCATAGGTAAGACTATTCCATCTTCTTCTTTTTCCCCTCCAAGATCCATTGTGATAAAACTCTTATCATATACTGACAAAGAACTAATACTCAAGTCTGCTTGGAGGAAGGCTCCTCTGAAGTTTAAACAGAATATAATCAGGTTTGACAATAACATTTCAGATAATGTTATGCAACTGAGAATAAGCTGCAAGTCCTTAGTTAAATCTTTAAAACAAAACAATATTAAAGCCAGTTAATCTATCCTGCAAGAATTAAGATTCACTTGTCAAATGAAATAAGAATCTTTAATAACATAAAGGAAGCTTTTTCTTACATCAAAAAATAACATTGTTCCTATCTCAGAAGATATGGATTGGTCTTCTTCTCTGAAAAGAGCCTCAGAGAAAAAATCCTGGACTGACTTAAAGAAAAAGTAACAAAAGACAGAACATTCTTCAACCAATACCAATAAACATGCTAAAGCATCTACTTTAAAATGACTTAATAATAATTAAAAATGTGTTTTTCAGTCAAATTATTAACTCACATTAGGAGAAGAATTCCTATTCTCTACAAGCCAAGTTTGGTAAGATTATTTAAGTTTAACATCTTTTCTTGGCTGCTAACTTTCTGTGTTGCTTATAAGGGCATGGTCATTTTAATAGTGGTTTCCCTGACTTCATCTCATTTCATAGGAACCTACTAGTTTATGGATTGTTTTATATACAGTACTTACTGCAAGTTTCATCTTTTGATAAATATTTAATTTTGTTTCTTTATTCTACTTGCTTATGCTTGTTAATATTCTGAAAAATCTAGCTGTGGTGAATTGTTGGTTGCATCTGTGGGGTAGTGTTGTTTACTTATGAATCTCTTCAGGTAACTGGTGGCTTTGTTATAAGCGATTTATGGCTAGTCCTTATGATTCGTTGCAATGATATGTTTTGTAGATGTTTTCCTGGTGGTATGGTGTTTTGCATTTTGCTTTATAGTCACATTGAGATGTTGCTGTGGCTTTGCTGGGTTCTCTTTGTGTTGAGGGGTTTTGGTTTACTTTCCTAGAGGTGTGGTGTCTTTCCCTGGTGGTGTCATCACTCATTTTATGTCTTGGATGGATCAACTTCAGTTCTTTATCCCTGGTGATGTCGTGATTTTGTCATACTTTTTTTTTCTTTCCCTCTCTGTTTTGGTTTCTATTAAAGGTTTCCAACCTTTGAGATAGTTCACTTACTTTTTTTTTCTGTTGAGTCCATTATTCCTTGGTAGTTCATACACTTGTCTTGTGACACCATCGCAAGACTGATTGCAGTACTGGCTTGATTTACTGATTTTGGTTTTAATGCAGCCTGCTCATACATTGCTTTCATCCTTGTTTGAAAGGAGATAAGGTCTCAAAAGTATAACGGTGCATTGTTATCTTGTCAGCAGTTGGTTGGAATCTGTATTAATGGCATTTAATACCTAAAGAAGGATCTTTTTTTTTTTTTAAAGAAGTCATTCTGCTCAATAGAATTATAAGTATAGCAAAAAAGTATATCTACAGTACAGAGTCGATTAGCCAAACTAATTGAGACCTAGGGTAGTTTGGATAACCAAACTATTCAGATAATCAAACTTACATTGAACTGGATAAAAAACTTCTTAAATCTTGTTTATTCTGCATGCAGGGAATATACTTTTCAACCATTCAGCAATTCCAGTGGACAGTAAAGAGTATTTTTGACACAGAGCGGGCTACCAGCTAAAAAACACGCACAAGCAAATACATATAATGTTTACATATTCAGAATTTATGATTTTTCCTACCCAAAAATTTTGGAAGGCTGCGTTTAGATAATTGACATTTTGGATAATCAACATTCAGATAAACGACTCTCTACTGTATGTAGATGGCTGCAGAATGCAAATGGAAGGGCTTTTTTATATATATTTGTGCATTGTGGTTCTATCTTAATGATTATACCAGTCTCAGGGTGTACTGGAAATGCTACACTGATTTATTAGGCCATTTATAAGATTAATTTATTTTTAAAATTGCACATTCATTGACTTTAGAAAATGAAGGAAGCTCGTTTATGTGGGGTAATGATATTTATGCTTAAATGGGATACATCAGTCATGGTTATCATAATTATGCAAATACAAATAATATCTGGTTTTAGCCATAGCTATCACACACTTGTTTTAACATATATTGTTAAACTCTACAAAAGGTTAAATGCCTTGTAGGAACTTATTATTTATAACTGCACTTTTGTTGACTTCAGTAATAATGGAAGCTTAGCAATATTGGGTAATGCTACATCTGCTTGAATGGGACATACTCTTACATTATTCTCTCATTTTTCATTGAGATTCACTAACACCCTTTAGAAAGATCGCAATTATTTAAATATATCTCCATTATTCATCTCTCATTCTGCAGGCCTCAACTTGACTTAGCTAGCTAGTTATTTGGAAAGCCTGGTGGACTGTTCTTTTTTCTACCAGACTAGGAATTTTGATAATTCCATGTTAATTGTTCTAGTTTTAATAATACTGTGTTTATGTTGTTCTTCTTTCGACTTTTCCCGGTTAGGGGTCGCCACAGCGAAACTCCGGTCTGCTAATGATTGGCAGTAGTTTTTTATGGTGCCGAGGTGCCAGCCCAAAGCCCAACCTTCAATGAAGGCACGCCCATTCACGCATGTCTTTTGAATGCCACTCGACCACAGGAAGGAAATGCAGACCCCACACAGAAGGCGCTCCAGCCAAGAATCGAACGAAAGAACCTCTTGCTGTGAGATGACAATGCTACTGCTGCACCACTGTGGCTTACTTTAATAATACTCTGTTTATAATGTTGTATTAACCATTTTTTTTCTTTTTATTGAGCATGAAATTTTAAATTTTAAATTCCTAGAAAGTAATCCTTTTTTATATTCAAGATTATTTACTATTTATGTTTTATCATCTTTTTTTGTTGAAAAGAGTCACTGAGCATTGGTATTAATAACTTGGATATTGTTAATTTCACACATTTATAAATTACCTTAATCTTGTTATCTTTAAATGTTAATGGTTTGAATAACCCAAGAAAAATCAAATATGTTAAAACACTTAAATAAAAGCAAAGCACAAGTAGTTTTCCTTCAAGAAACTCACTTTAAGACATCTGAAAAGATATTTGGAATCCTGGTGACTTTTTAACTCTTCTAACTAGAATTCCAGCTTACATAACAAAATTAAAGATTTTAAACTATGATTAATTACTAAGCTGAATTTTTTTCTTGAAACAAATTTACCTTTGGATGTTAATCTAATCATAATGTGGGACTTACTAAAAGCTTATATTTATAAAAAAACACAACTTGGTTTAAACATAAAATTAAAGAATCGGATTCAGAGTTACAACGTATTCAATCCCAGTTATCAATAGCAAAATCAAATTTTTCAAAAGATAATTCTAACTCAAATGACAAGAAAAACTAAATAAACATTATCTTGACATTTTGTATCATAAATCAAATTTGACAATAGAAAGATTGAAAATGAATTCTTATTCCTTATTTCCTAAACATATGCATAATTTAGCCATGAGAGTTAGAATGCAATCAAATTCTAATAATATTGCTAAAATTAAACATGCGGTCTCTAATGAAAACCTTTCTGATATTGGTTATATTCTTGATACTTTTAGATATCACTATACCTCTCTTAAAAATAAATCAGATTCTTCAAATATTACTTATTTAACTTTAGAGCTAGAATCTCTTAATATTAAAAAAGTTTCAGAAGAATTAAAATCTAAATTACAATCAAATATCTCCTATAAGCAGATTACTGACAAAATTAAGAATTCAAAATCCAATAAAGCCCCAGGAATGGATAGTTTAATAATAGAGATCTATAAACTTTTGCCTCCTTCTATCATATCACTTTTTCACAAAACCTTAAATTAAATTTAATCACAAGTTATGATTCCCCTTTCTGGAAATGCTCATTAATTACACCTATTCTCAAAGAGAATATACCCCCTCATTAATTTTGTACTTCTTATAGTTCTATTTCTCTTCTAAACAATAATTATATAATCTATATGATCTTTATGGCCATTATCACCGATAGAAAGAGGGTGGCACAGTGGTGCAGTGGTTAATGTTGTCGCCTCACAGCAAGAGGTTCTCCGGTTCGATTCTCGGCTGGGGTGCCTTCTGTGTGGAGTTTGCATGTTCTCCCTGTGTTCGTGTGGGTTTCCTCCGGGTACTCCGGTTTCCTCCCACATTCCAAAGACATGCATCTGGAGTGTTTCTCCCCGGGCCTCTGCTGAAAACAGGCTCTGTGGAACCTAGTCGGACATTCCCGGTCAACAAATGTTAAATAAATAAAAAATAAATTAAAGAACCTCTAGTTGAAATAATTAATCATGATCAAACAGGCTTTATATACAAAAGACATACAACATTAGATGCAGTTTAACTCTTCTTGAGTTCCTAATGAAGAAGCTCTAATAATTTGTCTAGATATTGAAAAGGCTTTTGATTCTTTAAATTGTAATTATTTATTCAAATTTTAAATTTATTCAATTTTCCATCTTCATTTATCTCTCTATTAATAAACACTTATAGTAATAATCTAGCTTATGTTAAATTAGGTCATTTTACTTCAGAATTCATTCCTTTAACTAGAGGTACTAAAAATTTTGCTCTTTATCCCCAATTCTTTTTGGTCTTGCTATTGAAATCTTTGCCATTTTAATAAATGGATTTCAAACATTATAGGATTTAATTTACTTAACCAATATTCCTCTAAAATTATGCTATTTGCAGATGATGTTAGTGTTGCCTAATTCAAGAGTAACTCTTTCTGAATTGGAATCTTTAATATATATATATATATATATATATATATATATATATATATATATATATATATACACACACACACACACACACACTCACACATATATATATATATATATACATACATACATATATATATATATATATATATATATATATATATATATATATATATAGCTATAGATATATATGAACCAAGTCCACCACAAGCTATTGAAAGACAGACCGCAACCTGTTTTAATGTTTTCATTCATTTATTTAAAAGAACTTCATCAGAAAAGCACCCTTGGGTTAAACCCACCTTTTTATACTTTAGTCAATTTAGTCACATGTTCAATAAGACTAATCAACCAATTTAAATGATGACTTCTTCGTGTCAAACATTCCTTAAATTCAAATTAAATAATTAATACAAGTATATAAAATATATAATGCTTATATAACTATATATATATATTTTTTTTCAATCTATTTTTGGTCTTCATTTTAATCAATCAAATTAAAATT
The DNA here is from genome assembly GCF_019279795.1 of Protopterus annectens. Classification (NCBI taxonomy): domain Eukaryota; kingdom Metazoa; phylum Chordata; order Ceratodontiformes; family Protopteridae; genus Protopterus; species Protopterus annectens. The sequence goes on along the minus strand of NC_056730.1, from coordinate 1,122,555,250 downwards.
CATAATGTTAAAAAAAAAGAAAGTTCAAATTTGTAAAAATATTATTGGGGTACACACTACCTCTCTTTTCTACTTCAGTATTATATTACATAGTTCTATAAAAGACACAATAACAGCTAACTACAAAAATATTTTTAAAATAATACAAAATCTCATTGAAAATGGAATAATTTTTTATTTCCATTGAAGCTATACTTCAGTTAATAAAATAATTTGTTTACCCAAAATACTATATATAATGCAAGCTGTATCTATTTTCAAAGAAAAATATAATTAATGATATAAACAAGATCCTTTTAAAATTTTCTTTGGTTTCCTAGTAAAAATGGAATAGCCTTTCTTCATCATATTAGACCTTGGGATCAGGAGGGGGAATACATTTTCCAGATATTGATACCTATATTAAAGCTTCAGTTTTCAAAGTAATATTTAATTTGGTAGGTTCTCATTATATTTCCTAATTGAAATCTCTACATCAAACAATTTTTCAAAATGATAATTATCTTCCTGAAAATACTCTTTTAAATAATCAAATATCTTTTGACATTTTCATTGTTATATTATGCAATATAACATTTCTAGACTGACAATTTCTAATATTTTCAATTCTGTACTCAAATAAATTATTTTCTCTAATGTTGATACTGAAATCTGGTTTGAAACTTTAATTATTTTCGGTATTAATTCTTTTTGGGAAAAAAAATCATAATATTTTTACTTCTTGTAAAATCTAAAAATCTTTTTTGTTGGAAGCAGTATTTTAGGGATCTTTTAGTTAGATAATCATATCAACTTACAAAGGAATTTGATTTGGACTCCAATGTCTGGTTATTGTTACAAAATGTGATAACCTATTCTCAAAATATTTCTATAATTCTTAGAAATTCCTTTTTCAAGAAATGCCCAAACTGTTATTTCATCTTTATGAAATCATCTATAACAAATCAAATTTGTAAACTCCAACCTCAAAATGATATAAAATCCTTATAAAATATAAGGCAAAATTGCATGCTAGATAATGGAATCACATCACTATGGGCTACATTTCTAATTTAACCCATAAGGATAAATCCCAAATATTATATTCTATCAAATTCACATCTTGAACACAATATTGTCTTATATTTACATGGAAATCTTTGCATAGAGCATTTCATACCCTGAATAAGTTAAGCTAAATTTAGTAGAAACAAGAATATTTGTTGTTTGGAGATGCTTACATAAATGCAAAGCTGATTGGATTCATATTACACTTGCCCTCTGCTAGATCACTTGTGGTGTGAATTAGATGATTTCCTTAAAGCCTTATTTACTGATTCATTTTTATTATCAACATAATTAGTTTTGTTTAATGTTAATGATAGCCTTGCATTAAATAATAACCTTTCTTTACTGTGGAATATTCTCGTGGCTGCAAGAAAAAGCATTACCAGGAAATGGAAATCTACATGTGCACCACTTTTTGGAAGCTTTTATCCTTACTACAGGAGACTGCTTACAAGGAAATTAAAGTCAAGTAACTCAGGATACACCCAAAATCATTTATTGATGATCCTTGGGAAAAAGTGACTCTACTCATTGATATTCTTCAGATAAATTTGGACTCTTTAGAATGAAATAGAAGTTGCTGTACATATTTTTTCATTCTCTGTTTTTTTCTAGGATTGCGACTAATTTTATTTTATTTCAGGCTTTGTACATATTATATATAGTTTATTTTCTTGTTTGACAATTTTATTCTTTTTATTTTTCTAATATATATTCAATTATTGTATTGCTTTAAGAAAAAAATAAAATTCTCTTGAGTAAAAAAAAAAAAGAATTGTAAGAGCACAACTCTGAACTAATTCACTTCACAACTAAGTCCATCCACCTTTTTCTCATTTACTTCTTCATTCAGTGTGTGACCTCAGCTAATAGTGAATAGGGTGTTACCATATCAGTGTTGATAAGGTATCACTGTGTCTGTAATGTAGGTGAAAGAGTTAACTTCTCATGTGCAATGATGTCTGGAAGATACAGATACAGTGTGAACATCATGCTTAAGGGAACATTGAAGGATTGTTGTTCCCATTATCATATTCCTCACTTTTGATGCTTTTATGTGTTTTCATAATTTAGAATTGATTAGCTGTCCTTAACTGCCTTCAAAAGAATGTAACATATACATAGAAGATAGTAAACACATACATACATGCAAACAAATTTTATAGTCATGTGTGTGTGTATATGAGTCTGTGTCTGTCTGAAAAGACATTGTTAATAGATATCTTTTACATTTGAGACAATGTTAATATTTTTCTCCCTGGAGTTCACTGTTACCTTGTCTCCCAAAGATGCTGGTAATCCCCACCTCCAACAGCAGTGTCACTCACTGCTACATTAATACCTATGACCTAATGACAACTCAGTAAAGTAAATATTTTAGACCATTACTGTATTCTGCATACTGAACAGACTTTGTACACAACACTACCAATGCAACATGTCAGACTGTGATACTGAAGGCACATAAACCCCTATATCTAGTACCTAGGCATGAAATTCCATGACATTCCATCCCAGCTCTCATTGCCTGAAGGTCTTATAATGTGAAAACCAATATGGGAACATCTGTGATGGAACGTTGTATAACTGTAGTGGTATTGTGTCAATTTCCTTTCTGTCACAAATCACTCCTGACACTCTTCTTCACCCACTCCACCCTGCCTGTAGTCTCTTCTTCACCTCTCTTCCACACTCACCATTACTCTGAACTATTGATCCCAAGTATTTAAACTCATCCACCTTTGCCACCTCTACTCCTTGCATCCTCACCATTTCTCTATCCTCCCTCTCATTCACACACATATATTCTGTCTTAGTCCTGCTGATCTTCATTCCTCTTCTCTCTAGAGCATATCTCCATCTCTCCAGCGTCTCCTCCACCTGTTCCCTACTCTCACTACAGATCACAATGTCATCTGCAAACATCATAGTCCACGGGGACTTCTGTCTGATCTCGTCTGTCAACCTGTCCATCACCATTGCAAATAAGAAAAGGCTCAGAGCTGATTCTTGTTGTAATCCCACCTCCACCTTAAACGCATCTGTCACTTCCAATGCAGACCTCACCACTGTCACACTACCCTCGGACATATCCTGTACCACTCTTGCATACTTCTCTGACACTCCCGACTTCCTCATACAATACCACAACTCTTCTCTAGGCACCCTGTCATATTCTTTCTCTAAGTCTACAAAAACACCATGCAACTCCTTCTGACCTTCTCTGTACATCTCCATCAACACTCTCAGAGCAAACATTGCATCTGTAGTGCTCTTTCCCAGCATGAAACCATACTGCTGATCACTAATCATCACATCCCTTCTTAACTTAGCTTCCACTATTCTTTCCCATAACTTCATCCTGTGACTGATCAATTTAATCCCTCTGTAGTTACTACAGCTCTGCACATCACCCTTATTCTTACAAATCGGTACCAAAACACTTTTTCTCTATTCCTGTCATCCTCTCACTTTCCAAGATTTCATTAAACAATCTGGTTAAAAACTCCACTGCCATTTCACCTAACCACCTCCATGCTTCCACAGGTATGTCATCTAGACCAACAGCCTTTCCATTCTTCATCTTCTTCATAGCTATCCTTACTTCCTCCTTGCTAATCCATTGCACTACATGATTCACTATCCCCCACATCATCCAACCTTCTCCACCTCTCATTCTCTTCATTCATCAACCCCTCAAAGTACCCTTTCCATCTGCTCAACACACTCTCCTCGCTTGTGAGTATGTTTTCCTCATTATCCTTTATCACCTTTACCTACTGCACATCTTTCCTAGCTCGGTCCCTCTGTCTAGCCAATCGGTACAGGTCCTTTTCTCCCTCCTTAGTGCCCAACCTTTCATACAACTCTTCATATGCCTTATCCTTAGCCTTTGCCACCTCTCTCTTTGCCAAGCACCTCATCTCCTTATACTCCATCTACTTTCTTCATCTCTCTGACAATCCCATGTCTTCTTTGCCAACCTCTTTCTCTGTATACCCTCCTGTACTTCCTCATTCCACCACCATGTCTCCTTGTCGTCCTTCCTCTGTCCAGATGTCATACCAAGTACCTTTCTAGCCATCTCCCTTACTAGCTCTGCTGTAGTTACCCAGCTATTTGGTAACTCTACACTGCCACCCAGTGTCTGTCTTAACTCATCCCCGAACTCCACCTCACAATTACCCTTTTTCAATTTCCACCATTTGATCCTTGGTGCTGCCCTCACACTCCTCCTCCTCTTCTTGATCACCAATGTCATCCTACAAACCACCATCCTATGCTGCCTAACTACGCTTTCCCTGGTCACCACTTTACAGTCTCCAATCTCCTTCAAATGGGACCTCCTGCATAAGATATAATCCACCTGTGTGCATCTTTCTCCACTCTTGTATGTCACCCTATGCTCCTCCTCCTTGCTAAAATATGTTTTCCCTCTCTGCTTGAGAAAAATCCACTGCAGTGTCAGAAGTTTCTAACAAATTTTTAAAACTCCTAGTTTTGTAATATACAAAGCTAGGATACTGTTCTACTGTATTCCACAGTTCCTGGTTACCCTATAACACCTTCCAATTATTTTCAATAATGGTTTGTACAGCCTTAGACTCTACAGACATGTCTATTTTAAAAGTGGAACTCCGCTTGTCGTAACCATTTTTATTTTGGTTAATTTCTAAAACATAACTTCCTTTTAATATGGGCCCCATATGATGATTCCCTTCTTTTGTAAACTTCTAATGTGATCTGCTATAATAATTCTTCATTATATCCTCTTTCTTTAAACATTTCTATTATTATTAACTCTACACAAACCAGCCACAGATAACTTTCTGTAAAATGTCGCTGTCCCTTTGTGGTCATTTTGGATGCGCACGTTATTTTCCCTCTGGGTATGTTTTTCTTTATAAAATTTTGATGCCCACTTTTATTTCTGTTGGCTTTTCCCAATTAGGGGTCACCACAGTGGACCTCCAGTCTGCTAATGATTGGCAGTGGATTTTTTTTATGGTACCGAGTTGCCAGCCCGACGCCCAACCTTCGAAGAAGGCACACCCATTCATGCACACACCTAACTGCATGTCTTTAACATTACTCGACCACGGGGAGGACAAGCAGACTCTACATAGAAGGTGCTCCAACCGAGAATTGAACGGGAGAACCTTTTGCTGTGAGGCGACAATGCTAACCGCTGCACCACCGTGGCTCGATATATATAATGTTAATATAATATAATATTATAATGTAGATATTTGTTAGAGAATGTCTCTTTCCTATAAATTTTGCTATTAATTTCTTTATTTTCAACATTCCAATCTAAATCTACATCCTAATAATGTGTTTGTGTTCCAAATCCACTAACCTTAAATTTTAAATAATCAGATGTCTTATTAAGTACTTCTATAAACTTATTGACATCCTTTTCCTTTAAATCTACTACAAAAAGAAGGTTGTCTACAAAACGTTTGTATAACACTATGTGTTTAATTATAGGGCATTTTGTTAACACTTCTTCCCGCCATCCTAATATTAAGTTAGCATAGGATGGGGCTGCACTAGCCCCATTGCTATCCCCGTGTTTCTTTGTAATACTTCTTATCAAAAACAAAATAATTGTGTTGTAATATAATTTCCATTAAATTACAAGTGTAAACTTTATCACTAGTATAGTTTGTAAATATTTGCTCACTGTTTCAACTCCTTCTGAACGTGGTATACAAGTAAAGAGAGAATTAACATCTACCATAATAAAATTAATGTTTTCATGTTGGTAATCATAACAAGTGTTAAACTCTCTTTACTTGACTAAAAAGTCCCAAGAATCTCTCAAATATGAATTTAGATTGAACAAACTATCCAAATACATTGCAATTATGACACAAATGTTGTTAGGTATAGATACAGTGGGGCAAAATGGTGATTAACAGACTCTTTATGTAATTTGGGAATCCCAAATAGGACACCCACTCTCACATGTTCAATATTCATAAAGTGAAGTGAAACAAACCATAAATTATATAACCGATCATTAAAAGTTTGTATAAAAAAACTTCTAATAAAATTATAACTTTTATGTATATCACTCAAACTAACCTCTGTGTACTCATCCATATTGTTTAACATGCTCAACATTTTTTCTATATATTTGCTTTCATTCATAACAGGCAATCCCCCTCCCTTGCGGCTGTCATAAACCATGGGGTTTTTTGGTTTGCAAATCATGAAATGCTTCTATTTCATTACGGATTAAATTGTAAAATTTAAACTTAGTTTTTTGGTCCAATGTCTGTCTTATTTCCTTCTTACAGATGTCCTCGAACATTCTGATGGTATAATTTAAACAAGGGTTATATAGTGATGGTTTCCTGTAAATGTCAGGAATAGCAATGTTCTTTAACAAACAATTCTGATTTATCCTGCATTTAAACAATTTTAACTGCTGCAGAGCTTCTGTTATATTTGCTCTATGACTTGGTACAAAGTTGAAGCTGTATCTTAACACTCTATAATGTTCAGCACTTAATACAAAATCAGATACATTAAATATCTTAACATCATACCTTTTTGATTTATAAGAGTTTAACAGTTTTATAAAGTTTATCTTTTTGTCCCTTTCTTTCCCTATCCATTTTTTGAATTACCCTTACTTGAGATACTAATCTGTTCAGATTGCTCATTGATTTTATAGGGTAAATCCAACGTTTTTTTCCTGTTCCACGACTTAAGTGGTTCCTTCTGTAACTTCTTCGGTAATGTCATCACAATCTGAAGGATGGTCTTGTTCTTCTGTATTTGCTATGAAGGAATAGCTGTTCAGTCTTCTTAAAGAAGCTTGACTTTTATTAGTAAATCTCGTTGAATAATTTGAAGCAGTGGTTGCAATTGTGATGACCGCGCCCTGGCCCAGCAATCAAGGAGCCTCAATCCTCACCACTAACACCAGAGAATGCATATCATATAAGAGGAAAGGATAACAAATACACACAGTAAAGTACAATTTCCCTTAAGTGCACACTGAGAGCACAGTCAGTCTGGGGCTGGTTGCTCCCTTGCTCCCCATGTCCCCAATAAGACTCCCCCCTGGCACAGTTATAGGGTCCAGATCTCAGCCTAGCTGGCAAGCTAACCTCCAGTATCCTCTCCGTCTAACCAGTGCTTTGTGTCCCTGCCCAAGTAGCTGACACACACACACACACACACACACACACGCGCACACACACACACACACACACACACACACACACACACACACACACACACTTTGAGATAAGTATTTATACAACTTCACAGACACTCCTGGGAAAGGCTGACACAGATTCTCCAGCTGTGCCCCTTTACCCGGGTTATATGGCAGTAATTACTGCCACCACCAGCTAATATTTATCAGCTACTCAAAGGCCCTTAAAAGGGTGTCCAATTATTACTGTGCAATATTATTATCCAATTAGTAAGTTTGACTAATACGTCAAGGTTTATTAGAGTGGCCTTGTACAATAAACTCCATAAATATGCAATGTACTCTAGAGCTTAACTTAACTCTACACAAACCAGCCACAGATAAAAGGTTTTTAAAATATTTATTAATAAATAATTAAAACACAAGACAGTACTACTACACCATAGTGCTATTCAAGAGTTCAGAGATCACACAGAAACTTAAAATAATTCAGTAGTACGGTTGTGACATAACAGAAAAACACTTAGTCTAACTTTCTTCTAATTTCCTAGCTATTACTACAAGAAAACATACTTCAAAAATAACTTACTTAAGACTACAGGCAGAGTGCTGATGAGTTAGATATCCAAGATCAAAATGCTTAATAATTTCTGGTTTTCACTGTTTAAATTGAAACTGCAGTTCTGATAAAACATTACATCATTTGTTTGCACTTCCTGGAGTTCCTAGGCTGACACATTAACTACATTTACATTCTTAACATCTCCCTTTTGTTATCTTGCAGCTGGTCAGGATCAGAGCAATAAAAATACATTTGCATGTTTAAGTCTAGCAATTTAACTCTTGGTTAAAACAATAGAAAGAATTTCTTCATCTAGACTATTTGGCACCACTGTTCCCTTGAAAGGGTCACCATATGTTTTACTGGGTCAGTAGAGAGCACTGTTGCCACATTTTAACTGCATTTCTTTACATTTAAAACAACAAGCCTGTAGATTACATTTATATTTAAAAATGACAGAATAATGTATCAAATTTATATTTGACTAGGCTGGCAGCCTTCACCCTTCTCTACCAGTCTTCACATCTCTCCCCCTGGAGAACTCAAGCTAGTTTTTGAAGTGACCTTGATAAACACTGCTTGAGAGGGTTAGGTCTATCTGAGTGTACCTCACCCATTCCCTGTCTTGAGAGCCCATCTGGAGTGGCATTGCTACTCCAACTGCAGTGTTGCACTGACATATATGCTTGCAACCCCAAGCTCCATCTTAGCAGCTTGGCATTTTGCTGACTGGCTCTGTTTAACCATGTTAGAGGGTTGTAATCTGTCATAACAGTGCATTTTCTTCTATACAGGTAAGGCTGAAGTTTCTGCAGTGCCCACACTATGGCTAGATATTCCCTTTCTACAGCTGCATAACATTCCTCCCTGGGTTGGAGCCTATGACTGAGGTAAACAACTGGGTGCTCTTCCCCCTCTGGAGAAATCTGGCTAAGTACAGCCCCCACCCCATGGTTCAAAGCTTCCACTTGCACAACAAATTATTTGCTGTAATCTGGACTGGCTAACACAGGGGGGTCCTCCTAAACCTTCTTTAAGCTTCTGGAATGCCTGCTCACATGCTGTGGTCCACACTACTTTATCTGGCCTGTTCTTCCTGGTCCAGTCTGTGAGGGCAGTAGCTATGGTACTGTAACTGGGGACAAACTTTCTGTAGTACCCTGCTGTCCCTAAGAATGCCCTCACCTGCTTTTTAATAACAGGTGCAGGCCATGCCTGAATGGCTTCCATTTTTGCAGGTTCTGACCTTATCTTACCACTCTTCACTCTATGTCCTAGGTAGGAGACCTCTGCCATACCCACCTGACATTTGCTCGGCTTAATGGTCAACCCTGCCCTCTGTAGTCTGCCCAGCAACTCCGTGACATGCTGAAGGTGCTCTGGCCAGGAATGGCTGTAGATGGGAATATCATCTAGGTAAGCAAGAGCAAACCCTCCTGCTCCTGCTAGGATATTATCCACCAGCCTCTGGAAAGTCGCTGGGGCATTCTTCATCCCAAAGAGCATCTTTGTGAACTCATACAAGCCAAAAGGAGTCACAAAGGCTGACTTCTCTCTAGCACTGGGAGTCAAGGGCACCTGCCAGTAACCCTTGGTAAGATCAATGGTTGTAAGATACTAAGCCCCACCGAGCTGCTCTAGGGCCTCCTCTGTCCTAGGCATGGGGTAAGCATCCAACTCTCTGTGACTATTTAATTTCCTGTAATCCACACAGAACCTGGTGCTGCCATCCTTCTTTGGCACCAGCACCACTGGGGAGGCCCAGGGACTGTTGGACTCTTGATTCACCCCTAGTTCCAACATCTCCTGTACCTCTTCCCTCAGAGTCTGTCTGACTCTCTCAGGCACCCTATAAGGGGCCTACCTAGTAGGCCTTTTGGGTCCTGTATCCACCCGGTGCTGCACCAGGAGGGTGCACCCTGGTTTCCCAGTGAACATGTCCCCAAATTCCTGCAACACTGCTAGAATTTCTCAAACCTGGGTAGGAGATAGCTGCTGGGATATTGCTACCTGTTCCACTGAGGTGTCAGCCCGAGCCTCACTGAGGAGATCAGTCCCCAGATCTCATTCAGACTCCTCCTGCAGTCCACTGCAAATTCTCAGCACAAGGGCCTCCCTATCATGGTAAGGTTTCATAATGTTAACATGGTACAGTTTGTGCCCCTGCCATCTGCCTAGCAGTCCCACCATGTAGTTAACATCACTTACCTTTCTTACCACCTTGTAGGGTCCCTCCAAAGCTGCTTGCAGCTTGTTGTGCCTAACAGGAAGAAGAACCATTACCTGCTGCCCCACAGCATGCTCTCTAGCTCGAGCATTCCTGTCATACCACACCTTTTTCTGTTGTTGGGCTTCTACAAGGTTCTCCTGGGCCAAGCCCATCTGTTCCGGCAGCCTTGTCCTGAGGTTTAGGATGTATGCCACAGCAGACTCACCTTCCCACTCATCTCAAATTAAATTTAGAGGTCCCCTCACCCTATGCCCACAGAGCAACTCCAAGGGTGAGAAACCTGTGGATTCTTGAGAAATTTCTCTGTAAGCAAACAACAGATGGGGCAAATATTTGTCACACTCCCTCTTAAACTGATCTACAAATGCCATTAGGATGGACTTGATTGTAGAGTTTAACCTCTCAACAAGATCATTAGTCTGGGGATGGTAGGGGGTGGTCTTCATGTGCTTCACCCCACAGGACTTCCACAGACAAGCCAACAGGTCTGACAGGAAATTGGCAACTCTGTCAGACAGTATTTTATTTGGAAAACCTACCCTGCTGAAAATCTCTAACAAAGCATTTTCCACCTTTTCTGCCTCAATGGAGAACAAAGCCACCACCTCAGGGTATCATGTAGAATAATCCACTACCACTAGGATATACTTTTTCCCTGTGGAACCTGGGGTACTCAGAGGATCCACAATATCCATAGCTACCCTCTGAAATGGCTACTCAATCACAGGCAAAGGCATCAAAGGAGCTCTCACTCTGTCTCCTGCCTTGCCTGCCTTTTGGTACTGCTCACAGGTCCTGCAGTACCCTGTTACATCTCTGGAAATTCCAGGCCAATAGAAGTTCTGCATAATACACCTCTTTTTATGTTTTATGCTCATATGACCTGCAAAGGGAATATCATGGGCTATGGCTAGAAGCGCCAGATGGTAGGCTCTAGGCACTACCAACTGCTGTACTCTCTCAACTTCTAGCTCTCCCTAAGGGGTCCACTCCATGTACAGTAACCCTTTGTCCCAGTATACAGATTCCCCCTTTCGTTGAGAATCGGGTGCCTCTCTAGCTACCTGCCTCAGGCCTTGCAATGTAGGGTCTAAGAGCTGAATCTGTCTCAACTCTCTCCTTGTAACCTTTCCCAGTTTCCCTTCCACAGGAAGCCTGGCATCCTCTGACAATGGTGCCTCACTGTCAGCCTGGGTACTTACTACTCACCTCTACCTTTGCAGTCACTCTGTCCAAGGGAACATCAGTACCCACAAGTAGCTGTGGCTCACCTTCAGTCTCACTGCTACAGCATAGCTCACTCCCTGAAGTAACCACCTCACCAGTCCTCGCTGCAAGTATGCAGTCTGTTTGGGTCTCCCTCAGGCTACCAGAACCACATGCTTGTCTCCTAGCCTCACTACATGTAACTGCATATGCACATGGTACTGTCTCATCCAAATCCTTCCCTCTCAGGACATCTGCAGGATGGTAGTTTAGTACCCCTGTCATCTCAAGACAACCTACTATTGGCATTTCATCTTTCCCACTTACTGGCTCCCTCAACTTTGGTTCCCCACCTTGCCACCATGGACACCTGTATGCCACATGGCCCCACTGGTTGCATTCAAAACATCTAACCCTAGCTCCTGGATGTCTACCTGGACTAGTGGCTTCCCCTGCTACTGGCAGATTCTGTTGTGGCAGTCTGTGCTGCCCACCATGGGTTCCTTTAGACCCATGAGCAGTACTGGGGGTCTCCTTCAGGCTGCCCTGCTGGCCAGGTATAGGTCTCCCTTCTTCCCCAACTCATCCGAAGTTGCACATTGTCTATCAGCTAACCAGATCCTCATGTCCTCAGGCAAAGTGCTAAGGGCTTGTTCCCTCACCAAAAGGTCTGCCAGTCCTTCAAAAGTGGTGACCTGACATCCACTCACCCAGCTATGAAAATAAGTGCTCAGTTCAGCAACATATTCACATACATTTTCATCTGGCTTGCGTCTATGCTCACGAAACTTTTTCCTGTACATTTCAGGTATTAGCTTAAAACATTCTAAAATACATTTTTTTACAGCAGTATAATTAAAACAGACAGAGTCAGGCATTTTTGATAGAAAAGTTACAGCTTTCCCATGGAGTAAGGGGGTCAGGAACCATACCCATAGCCTCTAGTCAACACTATACTGTTTGCATACTCGCTCAAACATATGAATGAAACTATCAAAATTATCCCCCTCTTTAAATTGCAGAAGAAATGTATTGACCTCTTGTGTTTCTGGGGTCCAGTTATTCCCTTCCCCATTACCACCATGTCTCTGGCAAAGAGTCAGTATTTCCCTCTCATGCCTCCTCTGACACTCCTTTTCTTCAGCTTCTATCTCCAAATGCCTGGTCTCCAACTCAAGTCTCTTTAGCTCCAGCTGGATTTTTAAGTCCACTGCAGAAAGGTTGAGCTGTTCATTCTCCGAAGATATTGTATCTCCACTGCCAGTCTGATTGTCGTTTGCAGAAAGGTTGAGCTGTCCATTCTCTGAGGATATTGTTTCTCCACTGCCAGTCTGATTGTCCTCCTGGATGCTGTTTTCTGATGCAGCTGTAACCAAGACTGCAATCAGGTCTGCCTTAGTCAGGTTTCCATGCACCAGTCCCCTAGCCTGGCACATCTCCACCAGCTGGCTCCTTGTCAGCCTTCCATACTCCTCTGCTGACACACTGCCTGCTCACCCTGTCTAACTAAGCTAACAAAAGAAATAAAACAATTGTGATCTGAACTCTGAGTATTCACTGTGTGGCTGATTTAGAGTACAAAACACCTTTAGAGATCACTGTACATAAGGTACAGGATTCACTCTACCCACACCACTACAAACCAATTAGTATTTGCCAACTACTTAATATGTGATGTGGATATCCCAAACACTGCAAACCACAAATGTGAAGTGGATCCCACCACTGCAAACCACATGTGATGACCGCGCCCTGGCCCAGCAATCAAGAAGCCTCAATCCTCAGCACTAACACCAGAGAGGGCATCTCATATAAGAGGAAAGGATAACAAATACACACAGTAAAGTACAATTTCCCTTAAGTGCACATAGAGTTCACAGTCAGTCTGAGGCTGGTTGCTCCCTTGCTCCCCAGGTCCTCAATAAGACTCCCCACTGGCACAGCTATAGGGTCCAGATCTCAGCCTAGCTAGCAAACTAACCTCCAGTACCCTCTCTGTCCAGCCAGTACTTCGTGTCCCTGTCCAAGTAGCTGACACACACACACACACACACACACACACACACACACACACACACACACACACACACACACACACACACACACTTTGAGATAAGTATTTGTTCAACTTCACAGACACTCCTGGGAAAGGCTGACACAGATTCTCCAGATGTGTCCCTTTACCCAGGCTATATGGTAGTAATTACTGCCACCACCAGCTAATAATTATCAGCTACCCAAAAGTCCTTAAAAGGGTGTCCGATTATTACTGTGCAATGTTATTATCCAATTGGTAAGTGTGACTTATCAGTCAAAGCTTATTAGAGTGGCCTTGTACAATAAACTCTATAAATATGGAATGTACTCTAGAGCTTAACTTAACTCTACACAAACCAGCCACAGGTAAAAGATTTTTAAAATATTTAAAAATAAATAATTAAAACACAAGACAATACTACTACACCACACTGCTATTCAAGAGTTCAGAGATCACACAGAAACTTAAAATAATCCAGTTTCTGACATAACAGAAAAACACTTAGTCTAACTTTCTTCTAATTTCCTAGCTATTACTACAAGAAAACATACTTCAAAAATAACTTACTTAAGACTACAGGCAGAGTGCTGATGAGTTAGATATCCAAGATCAAAATGCTTAATAATTTCTGGTTTTCACTGTTTAAATTGAAACTGCAGTTCTGATAAAACATTACATCATTTGTTTGCACTTCCTGGAGTTCCTAGGCTGACACATTAACTACATTTGCATTCTTAACATCTCCCTTTTGTTATCTTGCAGCTGGTCAGGAACAGAGCAATAAAAATACATTTGCATGTTTAAGTCTAGCAATTTAACTCTTGGTTAAAACAATAGAAAGAATTTCTTCGTCTAGACTATTTGCCACCACTGTTCCCTTGAAAGGGTCACCATATGTTTTACTGGGTCAGTAGAGAGCACTGTTGCCACATTTTAACTGCATTTCTTTACATTTAAAACAACAAGCCTGCAGATTACATTTATATTTAAAAATGATAGAATTATGTATCAAATTTATATTTGACTAGGCTGGCAGCCTTCACCCTTCTCTACCAGTCTTCACATCTCTCCCCCTGGAGAACTCAAGCTAGTTTTTGAAGTGACCTTGATAAACACTGCTTTAGAGGGTTAGGTCTATCTGAGTGTACCTCACCCATTCCCTGTCTTGAGAGCCCATTTGGAGTGGCATTGCTACTCCAACTGCAGTGTTGCACTGACATATATGCTTGCAACCCCAAGCTCCATCTTAGCAGCTTGGCATTTTGCTGACTGGCTCTGTATAACCACGTTAGAGGGTTGTGATCTGTCATAACAGTGCATTTTCTTCTATACAGGTAAGGCTGAAGTTTCTGCAGTGCCCACACTATGGCTAGACATTCCCTTTCTACAGCTGCATAACATTCCTCCCTGGGTTGGAGCCTATGACTGAGGTAAACAACTGGGTGCTCTTCCCCCTCTGGAGAAATCTGGCTAAGTACAGCCCCCACCCCATGGTTCAAAGCATCCACTTGCACAACAAATTCTTTGCTGTAATCTGGACTGGCTAACACAGGGGGGTCCTCCCAAACCTTCTTTAAGCTTCTGGAATGCCTGCTCACATGCTGTGGTCCACACTACTTTATCTGGCCTGTTCTTCCCGGTCCGGTCTGTGAGGGCAGTAGCTATGGTACTGTAACTGGGGACAAACTTTCTGTAGTACCCTGCTGTCCCTAAGAATGCCCTCACCTGCTTTCTAATAACAGGTGCAGGCCATGCCTGAATCGCTTCCATTTTTGCAGGTTCTGACCTTATCTTACCACTCTTCACTCTATGTCCTAGGTAGGAGACCTCTGCCATACCCACCTGACATTTGCTCGGCTTAATGGTCAACCCTGCCCTCTGTAGTCTGCCCAGCAACTCCCTGACATGCTGAAGGTGCTCTGGCCAGGAATGGCTGTAGATGGCAATATCATCTAGGTAAGCAAGAGCAAACCCTCCTGCTCCTGCTAGGATATTATCCACCAGCCTCTGGAAAGTCGCTGGGGCATTCTTCATCCCAAAGAGCATCTTTGTGAACTCATACAAGCCAAAAGGAATCACAAAGGCTGACTTCTCTCTAGCACTGGGAGTCAATGGCACCTGCCAGTAACCCTTGGTAAGATCAATGGTTGTAAGATACTAAGCCCCACCGAGCTGCTCTAGGGCCTCCTCTGTCCTAGGCATGGGGTAAGCATCCAACTCTCTGTGACTATTTAATTTCCTGTAATCCACACAGAACCTGGTGCTGCCATCCTTCTTTGGCACCAGCACCACTGGGGAGGCCCAGGGACTGTTGGACTCTTGATTCACCCCTAGTTCCAACATTTCCTGTACCTCTTCCCTCAGAGTCTGTCTGACTCTCTCAGGCACCCTATAAGGGGCCTACCTAGTAGGCCTTTTGGGTCCTGTATCCACCCGGTGCTGCACCAGGAGGGTGCACCCTGGTTTCCCAGTGAACATGTCCCCAAATTTCTGCAACACTGCTAGAATTTCTCAAACCTGGGTAGGAGATAGCTGCTGGGATATTGTTACCTGTTCCACTGAGGTGTCAGCCCGAGCCTCACTGAGGAGATCAGTCCCCAGATCTCGTTCAGACTCCTCCTGCAGTCCACTGCAAATTCTCAGCACAAGGGCCTCCCTATCATGGTAAGGTTTCATAATGTTAACATGGTACAGTTTGTGCCCCTGCCATCTGCCTAGCAGTCCCACCATGTAGTTAACATCACTTACCTTTCTTACCACCTTGTAGGGTCCCTCCAAAGCTGCTTGCAGCTTGTTGTGCCTAACAGGAATAAGAACCATTACCTGCTGCCCCACAGCATGCTCTCTAGCTCGAGCATTCCTGTCATACCACACCTTTTTCTGTTGTTGGGCTTCTACAAGGTTCTCCTGGGCCAAGCCCATCTGTTCCGTCAGCCTTGTCCTGAGGTTTAGGATGTATGCCACAGCAGACTCCTTGTGAGGTTCACACTCACCTTCCCACTCATCTCAAATTAAATTTAGCGGTCCCCTCACCCTGTGCCCACAGAGCAACTCCAAGGGTGAGAAACCTGTGGATTCCTGAGAAATTTCTCTGTAAGCAAACAACAGATGGGGCAAATATTTGTCACACTCCCTCTTAAACTGATCTACAAATGCCATTAGGATGGATTTGATTGTAGAGTATAACCTCTCAACAAGATCATTAGTCTGGGGATGGTAGGGGGTGGTCTTCATGTGCTTCACCTCACAGGACTTCCACAGACAAGCCAGCAGGTCTGACAGGAAATTGGCAACTCTGTCAGACAGTATTTTATTTGGAAAACCTACCCTGCTGAAAATCTCTAACAAAGCATTTTCCACCTTTTCTGCCTCAATGGAGAACAAAGCCACCACCTCAGGGTATCATGTAGAATAATCCACTACCACTAGGATATACTTTTTCCCTGTGGAACTTGGGGTACTCAGAGGATCCACAATATCCATAGCTACCCTCTGAAATGGCTACTCAATCACAGGCAAAGGCATCAAAGGAGCTCTCACTCTGTCTCCTGCCTTGCCTGCCTTTTGGTACTGCTCACAGGTCCTGCAGTACCCTGTTACATCTCTGGAAATTCCAGGCCAATAGAAGTTCTGCATAATACACCTCTTTTTATGTTTTATGCTCATATGACCTGCAAAGGGAATATCATGGGCTATGGCTAGAAGCGCCAGATGGTAGGCTCTAGGCACTACCAACTGCTGTACTCTCTCACCTTCTAGCTCTCCCTAAGGGGTCCACTCCATGTACAGTAACCCTTTGTCCCAGTATACAGATTCCCCCTTTCGTTGAGAATCGGGTGCCTCTCTAGCTACCTGCCTCAGGCCTTGCAATGTAGGGTCTAAGAGCTGAATCTGTCTCAACTCTCTCCTTATAACCTTTCCCAGTTTCCCTTCCACAGGAAGCCTGGCATCCTCTGACAATGGTGCCTCACTGTCAGCCTGGGTACTACTACTCACCTCTACCTTTGCAGTCACTCTGTACAAGGGAACATCAGTACCCACAAGTAGCTGTGGCTCACCTTCAGTCTCACTGCTACAGCATAGCTCACTCCCTGAAGTAACCGCCTCACCAGTCCTCACTGCAATTATGCAGTCTGTTTGGGTCTCCCTCAGGCTACCAGAACCACATGCTTGTCTCCTAGCCTCACTACATGTAACTGCATATGCACATGGTACTGTCTCGTCCAAATCCTTCCCTCTCAGGACATCTGCAGGATGGTAGTTTAGTACCCCTGTCATCTCAAGACAACCTACTATTGGCATTTCATCTTTTCCACTTACTGGCTCCCTCACCTTTGGTTCCCCACCTTGCCTCCATGGACACCTGTATGCCACATGGCCCCACTGGTTGCATTCAAAACATTTAACCCTAGCTCCTGGATGTCTACCTGGACTAGTGGCTTCCCCTGCTACTGGCAGATTCTGTTGTGGCAGTCTGTGCTGCCCACCATGGGTTCCTTTAGACCCATGAGCAGTACTGGGGGTCTCCTTCAGGCTGCCCTGCTGGCCAGGTATAGGTCTCCCTTCTTCCCCAACTCATCCGAAGTTGCACATTGTCTATCAGCTAACCAGATCCTCATGTCCTCAGGCAAAGTGCGAAGGGCTTGTTCCCTCACCAAAAGGTCTGCCAGTCCTTCAAAAGTGGTGACCTGACATCCACTCACCCAGCTATGAAAATAAGTGCTCAGTTCAGCAACATATTCACATACATTTTCATCTGGCTTGCGTCTATGCTCACAAAACTTTTTCCTGTACATTTCAGGTATTAGCTTAAAACATTCTAAAATACATTTTTTACAGCAGTATAATTAAAACAGACAGAGTCAGGCATTTTTGATAGAAAAGTTACAGCTTTCCCATGGAGTAAGGGGGTCAGGAACCATACCCATAGCCTCTAGTCAACACTATACTGTTTGCATACTCGCTCAAACATATGAATGAAACTATCAAAATTATCCCCCTCTTTAAATTGCGGAAGAAATGTATTGACCTCTTGTGTTTCTGGGGTCCAGTTATTCCCTTCCCCATTACCACCATGTCTCTGGCAAAGAGTCAGTATTTCCCTCTCATGCCTCCTCTGACACTCCTTTTCTTCAGCTTTTATCTCCAAATGCCTGGTCTCCAACTCAAGTCTCTTTAGCTCCAGCTGGATTTTTAAGTCCACTGCAGAAAGGTTGAGCTGTTCATTCTCCGAAGATATTGTATCTCCACTGCCAGTCTGATTGTCATTTGCAGAAAGGTTGAGCTGTCCATTCTCTGAGGATATTGTTTCTCCACTGCCAGTCTGATTGTCCTCCTGGATGCTGTTTTCTGATGCAGCTGTAACCAAGACTGCAATCAGGTCTGCCTTAGTCAGGTTTCCATGCACCAGTCCCCTAGCCTGGCACATCTCCACCAGCTGGCTCCTTGTCAGCTTTCCATACTCCTCTGCTGACACACTGCCTGCTCACCCTGTCTAACTAAGCTAACAAAATAAATAAAACAATTGTGATCTGAACTCTGAGTATTCACTGTGTGGCTGATTTAGAGTACAAAACACCTTTAGAGATCACTGCACATAAGGTACAGGATTCACTCTACCCACACCACTACAAACCAATTAGTATTTGCCAACTACTTAATATGTGATGTGGATATCCCAAACACTGCAAACCACAAATGTGAAGTGGATCCCACCACTGCAAACCACATGTGATGACCGTGCCCCGGCCCAGCAATCAAGAAGCCTCAATCCTCAGCACTAACACCAGAGAGGGCATCTCATATAAGAGGAAAGGATAACAAATACACACAGTAAAGTACAATTTCCCTTAAGTGCACATAGAGTTCACAGTCAGTCTGGGGCTGGTTGCTCCCTTGCTCCCCAGGTCCTCAATAAGACTCCCCACTGGCACAGCTATAGGGTCCAGATCTCAGCCTAGCTAGCAAACTAACCTCCAGTACCCTCTCTGTCCAGCCAGTACTTTGTGTCCCTGTCCAAGTAGCTGACACACACACACACACACACACACACACACACACACACACACACACACACACACACACACACACTTTGAGATAAGTATTTATTCAACTTCACAGACACTTCTGGGAAAGGCTGACACAGATTCTCCAGATGTGTCTCTTTACCCAGGCTATATGGTAGTAATTACTGCCACCACCAGCTAATAATTATCAGCTACCCAAAAGTCCTTAAAACGGTGTCCGATTATTACTGTGCAATGTTATTATCCAATTGGTAAGTGTGACTAATCAGTCAAAGCTTATTAGAGTGGCCTTGTACAATAAACTCTATAAATATGGAATGTACTCTAGAGCTTAACTTAACTCTACACAAACCAGCCACAGGTAAAAGATTTTTAAAATATTTAATAATAAATAATTAAAACACAAGACAATACTACTACACCACACTGCTATTCAAGAGTTCAGAGATCACACAGAAACTTAAAATAATCCAGTTTCTGACATAACAGAAAAACACTTAGTCTAACTTTCTTCTAATTTCCTAGCTATTACTACAAGAAAACATACTTCTAAAATAACTTATTCAGGCAATATGCAGAGTGCTGATGAGTTGGATATCCAAGATCAAAATGCTTAATAATTTCTGGTTTTCACTGTTTAAATTGAAACTGCAGTTCTGATAAAACATTACATCATTTGTTTACACTTCCTGGAGTTCCCAGGCTGACACATTAACTACATTTACATTCTTAACATCTCCCTTTTGTTATCTTGCAGCTGGTTGGGAACAGAGCAATAAAAATACATGTGCATGTTTAAGTCTAGCAATTTAACTCTTGGTTAAAACAATAGAAAGAATTTCTTCATCTAGACTATTCAGCACCACTATTCCCTTGAAAGGGTCACCACATGCTTTTACTGGGTCAGTAGAGAGCACTATTGACACATTTTTGTAACAGCATTTCTTTAAATTTAAAACAACAAGCCTGTAGTTTACATTTATATTTACAAATGATAGAATTATGTATCAAATTCTATTTGACTAGGCTGGCAGCCTTCACCCTTCTCTACCAGTCTTCATAGTAATAACAGTGTAAGCAGTCTTATTTGTGGGTGCATATCACATCATCGAAAGCTCAAAATTCTGAAGCGCACAACATCAAACACAATACATCGAACCGCATAACATCAAAAGGGGGAGAAAAACAACAAAATGTGGAGTACATGTTAACAAAATAATGCTACATGCAGGGGCAAGACCCCCTGCACCCCTACACCCCCACACCCCCTGCCACTTAAATATACCACATTGGAGATCACACTTCAGTGCACTACAGTGCGGAAATGGAAGATTTATGTTTCCTACACTGTAGCGCAATCTCAGAGTTGGTATATTTAAGTAGCAGGGGTGTGGGGGGTGCAGGGAGGCTTGCCCTCCTGCTTACACCCTTAATGTTCCATGTCCCCATTGGGGACAGCCATTCACAATGTTTCGATGTTTTGTTGGTTCGAGATATTGTGTTCGATGTTGTGCGCTTCGTAAGTTTGAGCTTTCGATGATGTGATATAAACCCTTATTCGCATATGCTTGTTCATCCCGCTGTAGTTTTTTCTAATAATAATACGTTTTTCAAACTTTTCAACAGCTGAATCGAATGACCTCCTCATATTCTTCCTGTAATTGAGGTACTTGTCCAATCACATTAGTCACTAATTGGTTAAGGGAAACTGTTTTGTTTTTGATAAAACCGATGTTGGTAGTATTGTGCTTGATTAATAATCTCAATAACTGTAATCCACAGTCATTAAAAAATGTTACTAAATCGTTGTAGAAACGATCTTCCAGGGTGACTCCATTTGGCTTCTGAATAAGCGTAAGCCTTTGGGAATGATGTTTAAAGCCATACAACATTCAAAATATTTGTTTTCTATCACTAATGCGATATATTTTTTAAGGCATTTTACAAGTTTTGGACTTTCATGACTAGGTTCATGAGTTCATGACTGGCTAGACCAATCATTTTTGTCTAACCATACAGGAAGGTGTGCCATTAGAGATTCACATTTTCCCCTCAATCAGTGTCTGGTGAAATCTGAAAAAAAAAGTTGAAAAAATATAAAACCCTTCAGTTGGACAATGCATTCTTGTGAGAATGTATTAAGAATAAAAAGAGTTCCCATGGGTTTACATTTCTTCAAATTCCCAAATGGTGTCTTCACTGGGTCAGTGTTTCATCAAGACAGGTGGAGTTTTTTTTAACCAATCTGGATTAGAATTGGTTTCTTTAATCTTGAAGGACAATGCTCTTGCTATGGACATTTTGGTGGGTGGGGTCAAGGACTTGGAGGTATTTATCACCAATGATTTATTGTTTGACAGTAAAAAAAAATAATGACATCATTAAAAAGGTCAAGAGTGACTGTCTTAGTAATTATCAATGTAAATGCAAGTAATTATTGACAGACTTGAAAGACTATGAGATGGGAAATGTATACCTGCTGAAAAACAAATCTGGTAAAAATGATTTATGTAATTTTGGTGATAATGTACTTGTTACTGATGTAAATTAGGTCGATCCTGTTAATTATGTTAATGGTTCTGAATTTCCGCCCTTGAGATGTTCCAAGCAGATAGCACGGCATACAACTCCTACAGTTATGGGAGGAGAGGCTCAGAATACATCCAGGAGTAACAGGTCAAGGGGGGTGAACCTATTAACTGTTCCCCATAAGATTTCTTCTTTCAAGGGGTTTTATATTTATAATTACAGTGATTTAGAATTTGATGCGGTTTATGTCAGTCTTTTTAGCAAGGGATTTAACCTTTGTACCAGCTAAGGATATTTCTTTGGTGAATATACTGATTGAATTGAAAATGTTTGTCAGGAAAATTAATCTTCAATTAATTTTAGAAGGGGGGAGCACACAGGGGAGGGGGGGTCAAAGAAAAAGAGCTTATACAACTCCCCCCCAGTTAACCATGTTTAAATCAATTTGAAACATTATGTGAATCCAAATTCAGAAATTTACTTGGACTTAAGAGTATTTTTATATAATTTAACTCATTAACTGAGGAAAGACAAAACCATCAGAGTCATCAAACCTGATAAAGGGGGGGGGGTGGTGCTTATGGATACAATTTTATATAATCAAAGATTCTTCAGTTATTATGTGATACCAACACTTACATCACAGTTTCATACCAGGAAGTGGATTTAATGTTTAAAGCAATTGATTTAACTTTGTATTAATAAAAAATGATTTAACCAGAAAAGAGTATGACTATATGTATGCACACAAACCAGTTATCTCTTAATTTTTCAGCATCCCTAAAGTACATACATGTTTAAATGACCCACCACTTAAACCTGTGATCTCCTCAGTGGGGTCTAAAACTGAAACCCCTTGCTAACTATTTTGATTACAAATTGAATTATTTTCATAATAAAGTACATATTTTAAAAGACTCTTAGAACTTCTTAGATTTGATACATAATGCCCATTTTGAAACTGATAATATTTTAGTCACCATAGATGCAAAAGATCTATTTTTGACTATACCACATGACATTGGATTAGAGTGGTTCTCACAAACTTTGGTCTCCTTCAAGGAATCAACTGCTAGAAAAGTTAGAAATATTTCCTTAATGATAAAACTTGTTCTTTATAATAATTTCATTTTTTAAGTGAGATTTTTAAACAGACAAAGGGGGTAGCTATGGATGCAGCATCAGTGCCATTTTATGTCAGTATAGTCATGTGGATATGGAAAAAGCATGTTATTTTTGAATCTGATTTTAGGGATTTTTGGACAATATTTTTTCATATAGGAAGGCTCTTTAGAGGATCTTAATTTATGTTACATATCAATGCATCTACTGATTTGTTATCCTTTACAGATAATTTTAATGATTTAACTATTAATTATTTAGATTATGAACTATATAAAAGTTTGGATAAACAGAGATTCAAATCTACTATTCATTGGAAATCCACTTTTTCAAATCATCTTTATAGTATCCAACAGCCCTATAGACCGAAATATGGATTGGTTAAAGGACAGATGGTTAGACTGTCAAGAATAAGTTCAGAAGAGGAGAAATTTTCAAGAGAAATGGAATTATTAAAAGAAAAGTTATATGACAGAGGATGTCCGGTTAAATTAAGTGAAAAAGTAGAGAGGGAGGTATACAATAAGAGAATAAATTACTACAAACCCATTTTAAATGGGGGAAAAGTTAAGGAATGAAGTGATGGTCACACATAATATTTCTTTTGACAGGGGGATAGTTTTACCTTTTAACTTTAGAAGTAAAATTAAGTAAATTATGTTATAAAACTAGAAGATATCTATTAGTACACACAAATCCTTATTGATAAAGTTGGGTACTGACATTATCTTCATCTTTAAAAGGGGTAGAAGTCTTAAAAACATCCTGAAAGGAAATTTGCTGTGATAGTACTGTTGACGGGGGTATCATGGAATATGTGGAGATTGTACCCACTGCCCATGTATAATTGTTGTTAATAAAATTAGGGTTGTTAATTATGCTAAGGATACATATTCTATGGGTAAATATAATTGTAATATGGCAGGGGTGTTATATATCACCTGCTGTCAAACATGTGAAGCCTTTTATGTAGGCAAGAAGGAGAAACCTTTAAAATGTAGAATTTATGAACATCTTTATTGTATAAGGAAAAGAGATACTAATGATCCCCTTTTTAAGCATTCTCTATCTTGCATTAACTTCATTACATTTATGTTTTTTATACTGCATAAGGTCTCTCCCCTCAGAAAAAGGTGGCAATTGGCAATCTATTTTAGAATATAGGGAATTACTTTGGCAACTATTGCTAGAGGCTACTTTATTTCCTGGTTGAATAACAATATTTGTTAAACAGTGTGTTGAAATTACGATCAAATAAATGATGATGTTTTTTGTAAATGTTTCTTCTAAATATTTTATACTTATCATTGTTATTTATTGTAGAGTTATGAATTTTATGGAATAACATTTGTATACACGTTTAAATGATTGTTTAATTAACTTTTTGCAGAGAAATATTTAATTGATTAGGTTATAATTTACAACTTGGCTGTTATTTTTGCATTCCAAAGAAGTCCACATTGGTGGAATAAAAGTGCTAAATATTAAAAGAGTGTGCCTTATTTTACCAGTTATTTTGGTGTTGACTTGAATTTAATTTTTAGTTTTGCGTACACCATACCATGATTTAGTTTTTCTTGTTTTTTCCCCCCACTCTTATTAAGCCATATCAGTAATGGCTTCACTTTGATTAGAGAACTGTCCTTTGTTTCATACACAGACCGCCCATTTAGGCAAATAGTTCTTTCTAATGATTGCCTCCAGTGTGTGATTGCTGAGAAAGCAAAAGAAATAATGGCTACAGTAATGTATTTCAGCTTGTTGGTATTGTCATTCACTTCACAGCCACCACCCACCTTTATCATTGAAATAAACAAATATACAGGAATGGATCACTGATGTGAGCAGTGTGTATTGTTACCTATGCCCACATATAAGACTGGTTTCTTGTCAGCATGTATTTCAAAAAGATATATACAAGAGAAAACTTACCCATGAAGATCTGAGCATTCCATTTCCATCTCTCCTTCATTTTAATTGGAAGCCTTGAGGTAATTATTTAAGTGTTTGCTAATATAGTTACTTTACTAGTAAAATAATTGCCCTGCAAGTGTCCTGAGGAAAGAACATTTGTTGTTTATAGAAAAATAGGTTTCATAGTCTTTAAAATTAAAAGATACATAAAAAAACAAGTTATGTTGTCACCTGGTACTGTTTCCTTTTGTCATAGTGCTGAAATAATGTGGTATATGTAATTAAGATGTTAACTGAGAAACTCAGAATTACGGAAAGACAGTAAGGTGTGTCCCAAAGGTATTACAAAGTATGACACCAATGTACTAAAAAACTGATAAAGTTATAACATTTTTAGAAATTCCAATTAAAAAAAAAACAATTGAGTCATCAGGTTTGTGACCCAGATGAGAAAAAACTTGAAATTTGCATTAGTAATATATGTAAACATTTGTGTTACTTATTTACCAGTTTTATGCTACCGATGCAACCCTGCTCTTACTTGGCTACCTTCTTCCACCATCGAGTTCTCAGTTTAGGCTAGTTTTCATAAGGTATGGGAACTGGCTATTTTACAGCAGAAAGCTGACTATTTTGTCTCTGTATTCATTTATTAACCAAACAAGTGAACTTGTCTAGGAACCCATTTTCAGTCATGACCAGAGGCAGAAATAGGTAAAACAAAGCAATGCAGTGTGTGTGTGGAGATGACTTAAGCCATTTCCTTACTATATGTACATAATGTGAGTCATATAACTGTATATAGTGAAGCTACACTACATAAATTTCCATTATATATATTGATAAGTAAATACAGGAATAAATACTTATATATGTGCAAATATGCATACAAAAGGTGCCACTTAAACACAATGACAAGAAAAGCAAAAAGCATGCAGTTCTTTATAATATAATTTTATTTGTACAGCTAGGCATAGAAGCTACTCTGGAAAACTTAAAACATGGGAAAAACTAATTATATCCATGCAGAATATAAAGGGTACAATCTGAGGAACAGTAGGGTAAAACAGGAAAGAAAGGTAAAATTACTTAATTTCTGATGAAGATAGTTAAGGGGTCCAGGCTCTAGAAAATCTGATAAAAAAAATAAAAGTAGAGGTTTAGAAAAGAGGAGAGTTAGCAAAGGATAATATGTCAATAATAATCATTAAAGTAAAAACAGTAGAAAGAATTTTGAAGATGAGAAAGCAGGGAAGTTCTGTAAGTCAGTATGATGGTTCAGTGTTCAATATCCCTGCTTGATGGGTACAGGACCTCCTGTCACTTTCTGTGTGCAGTTGACCTGCTTTTTCTGTGCTTGTGTGTTTATTTTTTTCAGATACAATGTCCTTCTACTTTCTAAAACATGCTGTTTGATTGACTAACTAAAGGTGTCCATAGGTACAGTGTTTGCTGTTACTTGTGGCCTGCATTGTGACTGAAAAGGGTCCAAGACATAGTAATTCACTTACACGACTAAAAGATAAATAGATTGAAATTATAGTAAATAAAATTAAAAGTTTTAAATCAGTATGTTTTTTTTCTAATATAAGGGTAGACTGACTTTCAGAAAATAGGGCCATATTAGAGAAGGCCATATCATGGAATAGAATGAAAATGTTAGGGACACTGATAATATTTTACTAGGTTTGCCATCAAAATGTTGATTGTACATAATCAAATATGGACATTGTCAACAGGTTTACATGAAATCTGTACTGCCAACTTTTCAGAATGCTGACAAACATTCACATTTCTGACCACTCCACACCTAAAAAAAAAAGCTAACATGGGTCAAGAAGGAGGCAAATTTTTACAGTCCGGAATATCGGTGTTCGACTTTTTCAGTGGTTGGAGTTCAGACTTCACGTAAGTGGTGTTAACAATATGCAATCAACATTTTGATGGTAAACTGTTTTACCATATGACAATGTCATACAGTTCTCCAATGTCCCTCTTTGTACATGACCTTAGTAATGTTCCTATCTCACAAGTTATTAATTTCTCATAACTGAACATTTGCCCCATCCTAACATTTTCTTATCATACTGAGTTGATCAACTACAAGCTTTCAAATCGGCTAAAAATTATGTCTGAAGCAGCAAGGTGTTTAGTACATGAAGCAAGAGAGGCTATTGGCAAAAAATCTTTTAATCCTAAAAATTGACTAAGTTCTCCCTGTGTCTTACAAAAGACACTCAGACCAACACTTGCAGTTGCAAATCTGCCCTAACAAGATCTGCAGGTATGTTTTCTGATCTGCTGTGTGGAACACCACTATGTTACATTGGCTAGAGCCATAGGAGTACCTAGAGTCTATATTAGATCACTGAATGCTTAAAAAAGTGAATGGTGATTAATTGACCCTATGTAAGCGAAAGCTTGCAATGTCAAAGTGTCAGAACAGCAATTTTTTTCCTAGGGAAAAAAAAAATCGCTGTTCCAACAAAAATAAATAAATAAAAAACAATTTCAAACATTACATTAAGCACACCCCCTACTTAAATATACCAACTCTGAGACCGCACTACAGTACCGAAAATGGCAAAGTACCAAAGCAGCCAAGCAAATTCTTCCCAGGGAAAGAATTTGCTTAACAGCCATTTCGATATTTTGCATTTTCAGCCTTTTATGTTCGACAAAGACGCATTTAAAAGAATGCATCTTCAGTCTTGTAATATAGACCCGAGTACCTATAAGTGACAAAGCACCCTGTCTATTGGCTTCTGTAATCCATAGCCTAATCTTCATAGATGACTATCTGAATTCTTGCTGAATAACTTGCCATTGGTATCTCCATCTACTCCTTTTGGACACAAAATGATGGCACATTCCTGTTTTCAACCTAATGCTACTATTGGCATAAGTGACAAAAACAACTGCATGTGTCCCACGCATCTTTTCCTGCAAAGCTGAGAACACTTTCTAACTGTGCCCTTCACCAAGACAATTTTTATCCTCTTTTGCTCTCAGGCTGTTTGCACTTGTTTAGAAACACATAATAACCTAATGCATTTCCTCTTCCTTGTGTCTCACTGTGTGTCTTCTGTATTTTGCTCTTCCACACAGTTCTCCTTCATCCTTTATTGTCACCATTTTTTTTGTCTTTATTAATCACTTTGATTGCCTTAATTTTTTTTACTTTCACTTACCATTATAAGTTAATTAAATACGGGTTATGAAATATAGGAAGAAGAGTATACAGGTATAATACTTCCCCTGTTCTCAAACCTCTTACTTAAATATCATATCACCTCTGCTTTCTGCCTTTATTCACCTCTTTCATTGTCCCTTAATGTCTGTAATGTCAGACTACTGGTTACAAGTCTGTTCTGCTGTCAGTCTTGGCAGTTTCATGCATACGTAATGATGCAAACTGCAGTGCTTCTGATTGCATTATATATACCTGACTTATAGTCTTTAGTGTGGGTCATGACTATAAAGACCCCTCTGATCAGGTTACTTCACTTGCTTGTTTAGTAAGGGGTATCTGTTGAACTTCCAGACACTGCAGCTGCAAACTTTGCAATAGCAAAACTGCAAGTGCAAATGTGAATTGACATATACCAAGTCAGAAGTTGCAATATTTCAAAGTATTTCTTTTCTCCAAGGTACAGCAATTTCAGAGATGATGTATATAAGCAGAAAGGCTAGGGTAAACCCCCCCAAATCATAGTATACAAGGGGCCAAGACAGCAAGTGAGGGATGCCTTGGCAGAATTTCTCTGCTTGTTTCTTTATCTATATTTTGGTGTGTTCATTTTTATTTACTACTGCAGTAGTAGATTTCTTTTAGTTTGCCGCCACAGGGTTTAGTTTGTGTGTGTGGTTTGGTTAGGGTTGTGTTAGATTTGCAATTTGAGGCCCCCCTATGGGAAGGGGTGTATAAAGTGTTTTTGTACCTTTCAGTGCATTGCATTGTATTTGGCCTGCACATTAATCTGTTTCAATAGTATTTTGAAAGATTGCGGGGGGTGCCTGAAGGCATTTGTATTTCATTTTTGAAGTAATGGAATGCCTTTTTTAACTTTTTGGAAAGATTTTAAACATTTTTTTTATTTTGTACATTTTCTGTCTGGTGTTTGCCTGCTTATTGTGTATGAGATTATCATACTTGAGATGTGCCATTTGACAACACTTTCCACCTAACTGGGAATGGTAGGAAACATATTGAAATCTACTAATCCCCACTGGATGACAACCACAATCTCTGTCTCTTGCCTTCTTCCCACAATGCCTTTAGAAACCAGGAGTCAGAAAAGTAAATGGACCAACAGAATAAAGCTTGGTAGCTTGCTAGCTATCATATTAAGCAATCATAAGTGCAGTTCCCTAATGTGCAGTTTGTAAACTATCTGGATATCTGCCTTATTTTAACTACCTTTGAAAACAGGGTATGTAGTTTACAAGATATTAAATGACTGCAGTTAATCACTTAATGACAGACTATAACCCGTCAATTTTTTATTTAAAAAACTTTGACAGTTTAAAAGCTGTCAATGGGTGTGCTGTCCATGGTATGAGACTCTACTGCTACAACTTAATGCAGTCTCAGAACTGGTATATTTAAGTACCAGGGTGTGTGGGGTGTGGGGTTTTGCCCATGAAAAAACTGTTTTTTTATGCAAATCTTTGTGATTCAATGTGTTTTGCTTTCAAATCTGTTTAATTCATACTGTTGTCTATGCCTAAGCAATGAAACTTTTGTTTTATGGTTTGAATGCTTAACATAGACTCTCTCTCTCTCTATATATATATATATATATGTGTGTGTGTGTGTGTGTGTGTGTGTGTGTGTGTGTGTGTGTGTGTGTGTGTGTGTATGTGTATGCGTGACCTTTATATAAAACTAAAGGGACTAAAATATTTTTACTTCTTGTATCTTACCATCCATATCCACAATCAAGAGTTTCCAGCTTCTCAATTTTTTTACTATCTTTTGTTTAGTCTCTTCCTACATATCCTTAGCTGCCATAACAGAATCTTTTTAAATTTCTTCACCTAAATACTTCATCTAAGTTAAGTAAGAAAGCAGCATTGTCTCATTTGTACTTCATTACCCTGCATTTTATCTTATTTTTTATTGATTTATGATCTAAAATAGTTATTGTAAAGGATATGTTGGGCAAATTTATTTCACCTCCTTCACAGGCAAGCTCAAGGGACTTGTTAAACTCTAAACCAGGTTTTGACAATGCATTTTCTCGAGCTGTTCTTCCAGAAGCTTTCCATTATGTATTCCAGTCAAGCCAGAGCAAATATTTGGTTTAATCAACGAGCCCCTACTATGGAGAAAATAATTTGAATGACTGCTTCAAACAAGACCTGGGATTTACTAGTATCTATGTCAGGGACACTGCATCAACACCCGAAGGCAGATTAAACACTTTAATAGCACATTTTGGAAAAAGACTCGTGAAGGTATGGAACTTGGAGATTAACTGCTTTTTACAAGAGTAGCTTAACAAAAAAAAAAAAAAAAGAGTCCCAAAATGGCTTAGACTTTCTAGGTTTCCAAATGGCCTTGTTTTTAATAGTGCTGAATACAAGGAACTGAGTAGTATCTTTGATAAATGGGTCTATATTATATCACTGAATGCTTAAAAAAGCGAACACTGATTGATCGACCTAATTTAAGCGAAAGCTTACAATCTCAAACTGTCAGATCAGCGATTTTTTTCCCAGGGAAAAAAATTGCTGATCCAAAACACATACACACAACACAAGCACACCAAACAAACAGAAATCCACACACATACACCTAAAATCTGATACCTAACCCTACACTAAACTATGCACACACCACTAACTACCCATTTACCTTAACCCAAACCCTAACCCTAAGGTCCGTCACTATCGCACACTCACCTCACCCGCTCCCTAACCCTAACTCATTTAAATCCACCCTACCCTCATGTCCACTCAATCGCACACACACCTAACCCAAGCCCTAACCCTAACTCACCCTAACACTCACATCCACACAATCGCACACTTACCTGAATCCGACCGGTAACTTTCCACCATAACACTGAAAATGCCGAAGCAACATTAACAGACAACCAAATTCTTTCCCTAGGAAAAAATTTGAGTTTCTGCTGCTTTGATATTTTGCAGTTTCACGAAAATAAGTTAGATCAATCAGCATTCGCTTTTTTAAGCATTCGAGGATATAATATAGACCCTGATAAATATGGGTTTGAATTGATGGATTTTATTATTAAATGGAACACCACACAAATTAATGTTTTGTTTAAACAACAAAATTCTTAATGACTTACTATTCGATTTAAACAAGTTTAAATATTACCATTTTTTTCTTAAAGTAGAGGAGAAATGTAAGGTTATTGTTAACCATAACAGAAAGAAATTACTGAGAGACCAGAATGATTATACAAACAATACGCCATACCCAATTCTAAAAATATGCAATATAGTGATGTAACTCATGACAATATTAACAGGTTTGATGTTACTACTTATCACAACCAAGCTGGCACTAGTGATTACACTCTTAGACAGGATTATAATGGTAGGGTGCCTGAGGACACACCTACACCTGCCCATCATCTAATGATTTAGATGAATTCCTCCCCCCAGGTAGATCAGAAAGGCTGGGTGCAAGACCAAAAGAACCAGTCAACCTTTTTCACAACTCTCCTACCAATCCCATCATGGGAGAGGGAGAAGGCCATAGAGGGGAAGAGTCTCAGGGAGGGGTGAATCAAAAGAGATTTACAATTAACTTTTATTCCAACAGGAACTCCCAATGCTTCAAGAAATGATAATTGTTTGGTAATAGATGGGAAAGTTGTTTCATACAAGGGGTTCAGAATGTTCAATTACAGTGACTTACGTATCACTGTTGATCATTTTTCACTTTTAAGTAAAGGTTTTAAGTTTGTTCCTAATTCTTCATCTGATATTTCAGATGTTTTACTAGAATTCAAACTGTTTACAAGAAAATTGAACCTGTCTATTCAGTTACTTGAACAAACTAGATGTACTAACATGTCCACCACCACTACCCTTAGAAAGAAAAGTATTTGCAACCCTCCCTTGAACACACTATTGGTATTCTTGAGAAATGTTGTATCAAAGATTTTTATGACTTTTAAAAGCCAAAAAGGGTCTCTATAAAAAAAAACTCTCTTTGGAAGAACACTGTACACTTAATACATTTAGAAACAACCACTCTGTCAGGGTGATGAAACCAGATAGGGGTTTGGGTTGTTATAGCAGATAAACTTGACTGTGTAAGTAAGATTCATACCATGTTGCAAGATACAACCAAATACAACACAGTTTCTAAAAACAAAATTAATATATCCTACAGAAAGATAGATATGTTTTTAGAAGATTTTTTAACTCAAAGCATAGTTGCTTACAAAATCTACAATTTTCTTTTTATTAAGAAGCCCCTTATACCAGCCATTTTTGGTATCCCAAAAGTGCACAAAAATGCTGATGACCCTCCTTATAGGTTAATAGTGTCTGCTAATGGTTCTAAAACTTACCCATTAGCAATATATGTTGGCCAGACTCTTAAGAATGTGTTAGATGGCACCCAGCACATTTTAAAGGATTATTAGGATTTACTTAGCAAGTTGAAACATGACTTATACAGTGATGACAATACGTTTTTAACAGTGGATGTAATTGATTTATTTTTATTGATCCCACATAAGATGGGATTGGACTTTTTCCATTCAGCATTTTTACAGCCTACACAACTAGATTACTACTCTATTAGGTTACTTATGGACCTCTTGGAACTTATACTTAATAATAACTTTATTTTCTTTGATAGTGAATATTTCAGGCATGTGCAGGGAGTTTCCATGGGTGCTACATGTGCCCCGATTTATGCAAATCTGATTATGTACACATGGGAGAACCAGTATATTTTAGACTCCTCATACTCATGTTGTTGGGCATGTTATTTTAGATATCTGGATATTTGTTCTTTTTTTGGGTGGACAGAAAAGACAACGTACTTGGTTTTATTGATTTTTTTAAAAACTACCACTGTATTTTTAAAATTTACTCACCATTTTGGTAAACACTTATGTAATTACCTGGATGTTTCCATTTCAAAAAACAATTTGCTAAAAAAGTTAGAGTCCATTATTTACAGGAAAGAAACTTTATTTTCTTTGATAGTGAATATTTCAGACATGTGCAGGGAGTTTCCATGGGTGCTACATGTGCCCCGATTTATGCAAATCTGATTATGTACACATGGGAGAACCAGTATATTTTAGACTCCTCATACTCATGTTGTTGGGCATGTTATTTTAGATATCTGGATATTTGTTCTTTTTTTGGGTGGACAGAAAAGACAACGTACTTGGTTTTACTGATTTTTTTAAAAACTACCACTGTATTTTTAAAATTTACTCACCATTTTGGTAAACACTTATGTAATTACCTGGATGTTTCCATTTCAAAAAACAATTTGCTAAAAAAGTTAGAGTCCATTATTTACAGGAAAGAAACGTTTTCTAACACCTATCTGCACTACAAAATTTGTCATCCCTATAGTAGTTAAAAAAGTGTGCTCAAAGGACAGCTTGTCAGGGCGGCTTGAATGTGCTGTACTTCTGATTCATTCTTGTTAGAATGTCACAAGATGACACCATGTTTCATGAAAGGGGGTACGTACATAACTTGCTTAACATTATCTGATCAGATATCATAAAAGGTTGGGGTACAAAATACCTCTCTCTTCTAGGACCAGACCTCGTGAATAAACCATTGACAATGGTGAAGGAACAAACCTATAATTGTTTTACTAATGCTTTAATTATAAAATTTGATGGTTTCTCTCAGGAAATAAAAACCATAGTAAAAAATCACTGGAATCTATTTAAAATAGACCGTGGCTTACTCATTTTGGTTGGTGACAAACCTAGTTTTATTTATAAAACAGGAAAAAAATACTTATTTGAAAAACCACCTAACTTACTTATGAACAACCTTCCTTTAAGCACACATAAATGTGGAGCCTGTAATCAGTGCTCCTACATTTTTAAGGTGACACCCTTGTGGTTAATGAACAAAGACTGAAACTGGTCAAGGGCAACTGTTCCACTAAAATAATAGTATATATTATTATCTGTTCCAGCAGTAACAATGTTTATGTTGGAAAAACAGAAAGATGTTTTCATAGACACATTTACGAGCACTACCATGATATTTCTAAAGGAAATTTTAAAAGTTGCCTGTTTCAACATACTTTGCAAAGCTTTCAGTTTAAAAGCACACACGCTCCTGTGAAGTATAATTTCTATCCAGCCTAACCCAATTATTGCACATTGGGGAATACCTCTAAATTCTATATGAAGTCCTGCTGCTGAATTCACATTTTCCATAAAAAATATTCTCAGATGTTTCTAGAGAAATCTACCCTCTTTCATTATATTTTCTCTTCTAAGCCCCCCGATACATCTTCAGCATTGCAAATCAGGTTCCATTCCCCACCCATGAATAATATCTCATGCTAAAAGCTTATTATTTCTACCAAAAATTCTCATAAGATCCAAAATAATAGTTATAGGTGGAATATAAATACATGCCAGTTTAAATCTCCTCCGTTTACTACCATAAATCTGCCATTATTTGTTTCTCTTCTACCATTACTGAAGCCCCTCTCACAATCAGTATTATTACTCCACGTTTCATTTGTCCTTGATTCCTTGCTGAATGTTCATCCTGAAATTCTTTCCTTGCCAAATTCACATGTTCATTTCTATTCAAATGCATCTCCTGGAACATTGCTATTTGCACCCTATACTTAATATAATTCAATACTCTTTACTTTTGTTCAGTTACATACTATGTTAATATTGTCAAAGCAGCCATTCTAATAAAAAGCTATTACTTTTACATATTATACATGACAGTTCTTTTGAATATATGGTTCTGACTTGCAACTTACAAGCACACACTAATGTTTGGTAAGCTAATTTTTTATGCAGTTACTGCTTCTCATTTCTGATTGAACCCATTTCACATTTTCCAAAACGTTTTGCTTCAATAAAAACATTCAAAACAAATATAAATAAATACATTTTAAACTTCCAACTATTTAACTCACAGCAAACACACAAAAACTATATACACTTTCCGAAAAGGGAGTTTACTGTTCTATTTAGTGGAAGTTGCACCAAATAGACAGTGACCCACAGACATTATATATGCTAAAGTTATATTTAATCATGCTGAAAGTGCATACTAAAGCCTTTGTTTCCACTCCACGTGCACATATACTATATTATCCTATTGATTTTCCCTCCCAGATGTTCCATACTCAGACCTATCCTCTTTAAAATATTCATAAACAAATTCCAGTCATCACTACCTTAAGGGTTAGCCATTCAATACGCAGATAACTCCACTGTCATCTGTTCTGCCAACTCTTCATCTGACTTACTTACACTAACTCAGAATGCCTTCTCTGTCACTGAATCCTGGATGCACAATAATTATCACACCCTGAATCCTAAAAAAAAAAAAAATAATACTTTTCTCCCCTAAAAAAACAACCCCCCTAAACAAGTTAGACTTCCCCATCTTCTCATTCAGTAAATCCGTAATTGAGGTCATTAGCCAAACAAAGCTCCTTCGAGTCACTATAGATTAGCACATGAAATTCGGTCTCCACATACAACACAACATCCGCAAAACACATTCTAACCTTGGTACCCTGTATAGACACAACCATTTCCTAAGCCTATCCACTAGACGCACCCTTGCCACCATGTACCTGCTACCCTTTCTCCTTTATGGTGCCCCCCTGCTCACTAACATCCATACCGCTACTAAAAACAAACTTGAAATTTGCTACAATAAAATTGCCAGATTCGCTACCAACTCCAAACATTCCACTCACCACTGCATTGCCCTCAAGTCTCTCAAATGGCTAGAGTTTTTCTAACTACCTTTCCTATCTACAACTAACTACTGCTCACAAAATCCTCTTCAAACCCCAAGACTGTCCACCTCTGAGCTCTACCTTAAACTACCACCTTCCCAACAGGCCACTCAGATCAGGAGACCAGCAACTATTACAAATTCACAAACCCAGTCTCCCACCTGGTCAGCTTCTCTACTCATTCTCAGTAGCCAAACCTTGGAATGCTTTACCTCTTCCCATCAGAGCAACTCAAAACTTTTCTCATTTCAAGGCTTCCCTTCATACCCACCTCTCATCTAGCTGGATATGTAATTGTACCAAGCCCCCCTAGACTCACATGTAACCCATAATCTCTCTACTCATCTGTATTATTGGTAAAATAATAGTTCTATTACTGGTAAGATAATAACTCTGAAAGGACATCAGATACTTCTATTACTGCTGTTAACAATTAAGATCAGCAATGTCTGATTTACTCTATATACAACTATGAACTGTTCACATCTGCATTTGAAGATATATTTCATTTTTTGTTGATTGCTCATTGATTTTTTTCTTCTGTGTGGAATTTATCTCTGTAAGCTTTATTGTGTAGTTTGTCATCAGTATAGTCTTCTCTGTGAAATATCTCTGTAAGCTTTACTGTCTAATTTGTCTTCAGTAGAATTGAATATTGTATCATTGAACTGTAAATCTTAAATGTAATTGTTTATAGGTTCATAGGTTAGTACTAAGCTAACTGCTCTTACGAGCCATTTTAAGCCTAGCCAATTATCCCTTTTTGAGACTCAAACCTTGCACCTTGTGTTTGTAAGGCAAACACCTTAACCATTAAGCCACCCTCCCAACCCTTTATGGGTTCATTTATTTTCACTGAACTGATTTCCATTTCCCCTTTAAATGCTCATTATAAGTATTCTTTGTACTTATCACTCAGAACATATTGTTTATGCCATGGAGCTTTTCTCCCCGGGCTTACACTGAAAATGGGCTCACCTAGGCCTAGTGGACTTTCCCAGTAAACAAAAAGCAAATAAATAAATAAATGTTAAAAACAACTTAACTTTAACTTTTAGCTTTAATAAGAGCATGCATAGACTACCCTTTAATAAATAAACTAAAATGTGCAGTGTTATATTTAATGCATTGAAGTACTAAGGCTGTTGGAGAGGCAACTACTTGCAAAACTATTCACTTCTTATAGTTTTGAACTTCATTTATTTTCACTGAACTGATTTCCATTTCCCCTTTAAATGCTCATTATAAGTATTCTTTGTACTTATCACTCAGAACATATTGTTTATAACTTCCCTGATTTGTTGTTTGCACCTGTATATTCATCATCTCTAGCTCAAAACATTTGCTGATGGAAAAACAGTGAATAGCTTGCAAATACAAGAAAAGACTCTGTAGAGTTTTTCAACAGACACTGGTTAGACCTCTAATGATTAATTCCTTGTCCCTGGCTTCTTCCTTGTCTGCAGCTAAAAATGTCAGATGGAAATAGAAAAATAAGCAGCTTACTGAAATGCCAAAAAGAACTACTAGTTTCATGCTTTCTATCTTTTCTCTTCTGTTTCTAGATGGTTTAACTTTAAAAAAGATTCCCGTCTTCATTGCTAAATTTTTTCCCCACCTGGTTACTGTTGTGGTCTTAAACACCACTATCTTTCTAGTTGCCTGCCCCTAATGTTAATTTGACCATATATCTCATTTCCTCTTTGCTTTTACTGGCTTGTGTGAGTAAGTACAAAATTATAATTTTGTGAAATCACTCCCCTTCAACTATTT
Source organism: Protopterus annectens (assembly GCF_019279795.1). Taxonomy (NCBI): domain Eukaryota; kingdom Metazoa; phylum Chordata; order Ceratodontiformes; family Protopteridae; genus Protopterus; species Protopterus annectens. The sequence continues at coordinate 1,122,517,653 of NC_056730.1, read as the reverse complement.
AAGTTTATTGGACATCCTACTGTATTCCATAGTACCAGAATGCAAAATTGACCACCCCCTTTCAATCTGTCTTGCTGTTTTAAAAATATTGACTCTCCATTAAAACTTAATTTTTAGACGGGTAAAACTTGAGTTACCTACTTTCACATCTAACTCCTCTAGTGCACACTACAGTGTTTAGGATAAACCATTTTTTTTCTTACCTTTAAGCATCCCTGTGACTAGCACTTGCTCTAAAATCTGCACTAGGAAGCCTTAAACTGATACAAGCACTCAGCTCTCCTTAATAAAAAGAAATTAATCATAGGCACTAAACAGCCTATAATTGCAAAGTACCTTGCTAAGGTAAGGGAAAACAGCTCTTGTACTTTACAAAAAAAAAAGCACCAAAGCAGGCATGTCCAAGGGTCATCTTCCAGTGATTTCTCCTGTCCACCTGGTGAATCTGGGCATACTGTGGCAATGCAGCAATTGCCTCATGTACACAGACAACCCTCTCCTCCTACCACCCAACACTACAACCTGTGAGAGATGCACTTACATAACCAAACTGGAAGCAAAGCTGTCTCCACCCAAGATTGTGCTAGACAATCAAGAGGAGAAGGTTAACACCCACACTACACCTCAAGCAACACATAGCCCTTCTAAACCCACACCACCAACACCCTCACATAGCAACACTAAACCCTCATATGTGGAGGCCCTTAACAGTTACCTGCCCAAGCAACAAGGACCTCCGAAGCTGAAATGCAAACACCAATCACAACCAAAGTGTCACATAGCTCACAACACCAGTGTGCCACCCGACAACAGCCCCTAAGGCAAGACAACGTACCCAACACTTTAGTCATAGGTGAATCTATAGTCAGTCACACTGATGTCCCACTCACCAGGCTGAACAAGGAGAAAATTACAGTCAGCTGCCTGTCGGGTGCCAGGATCTGCCACATAATGCATGCACTCAATTCACTCCACAACAAGTACAAATATGAACTTGCAAATAAAAAGACCACGAGTATACAAACATCCACCAATAAGGCAATAAACTTAGCGCTTTCTTCCACTTTATTTCCGTGAACTTCTTCAGAAAAAAAGACAATGAGCCCCCTCATACTCATGTCTTTTAAATGAAACAAATAGGAAATGATGTCACAAATTGACTTTTTTGTATATAATTAATAGTAACCATTTTAAAGATATATAAATACTGATAATACCTTGATTATTAACTTTGTCTTGTTTATACAATGTTTTTTAAAAAAACATGCCTATAAAAATTAAATCTAAATCACCTCTTACACTAAAAAGTACTTTGTAAAGAAGTACTACTTTTAAGTCATTTTTATACACAAAACAACTCTACTTTATATAAAAGTTTTTCTATCATCCATTTAAAAAATAGTGTAGTAATAATACTTGTTTTAGAATTCAATACTAGTACAGTTATAACATACCTATTCTTCTAAAATAATCCATGTTTGTTTACTCATTAGTGTAAATGACAATCTAAATCACAATTGAGTCTGGTCTAACCTAAACTGATGTTCCTTGTCACCGTATCTTACCAAAAAGAGCTACATGAAGGTGTAAACAGTGCCTATGATACTTCATACTTCAATTTTGTGATCTAGACTACAAAAATCGAGGATCTGTTATATAAATAAGTTTTCAACATTGGCCAGTGTAGTTGTGCAAGTTAGTCAAGGGCCAAATCTTACTGGGAATGTAGAGTTAGCCATTGCACATTAGGAGGTTTCCTCGATTTTTGTAGTCTAGATCACAAAATTGAAGTATGAAGTATCATAGGCACTGTTTACACCTTCATGTAGCTCTTTTTGGTAAGATACGGTGACAAGGAACATCAGTTTAGGTTAGACCAGACTCAATTGTGATTTAGATTGTCATTTACACTAATGAGTAAACAAACATGGATTATTTTAGAAGAATAGGTATGTTATAACTGTACTAGTATTGAATTCTAAAACAAGTATTATTACTACACTATTTTTTAAATGGATGATAGAAAAACTTTTATATAAAGTAGAGTTGTTTTGTGTATAAAAATGACTTAAAAGTAGTACTTCTTTACAAAGTACTTTTTAGTGTAAGAGGTGATTTAGATTTAATTTTTATAGGTATTTTTTTAAAAAACATTGTATAAACAAGACAAAGTTAATAATCAAGGTATTATCAGTATTTATATATCTTTAAAATGGTTACTATTAATTATATACAAAAAAGTCAATTTGTGACATCATTTCCTATTTGTTTCATTTAAAAGACATGAGTATGAGGGGGCTCATTGTCTTTTTTTCTGAAGAAGTTCACGGAAATAAAGTGGAAGAAAGCGCTAAGTTTATTGCCTTATTGGTGGATGTTTGTATACTCGTGGTCTTTTTATTTGCAAGTTTGTCTTTTCGGTTTGTCCGAAGTTCACTAGTAGTTCCAAGTACAAATATGACTCTGTCATTGTCCATGTTGGAGTGAATGACTTGAGACATACCTCCCTGGACTACATGAAAAGAGACATGGAAGAGCTCTTGGATCATGTGGCCCAGGCAGGTATGACCCGAGCCCTGAGTAGCATCCTGCCTTCATCCAGAATGATACCACAGTATAAGGACTTCAACAACTAGCTAAGCTTCTGGCATCATTCAAAGGGAATCCAGTATCTGTCTGCCTGGGACGACATGATGGACAGACCACGATGATTTGCGAGAGATGATCTGCACCTGTCGCCCCTGGGATTCAGGTTACTGGCTAAGGCTCTTGCCACCCCTATAGTGCCTTTTTTAGGCAAAACCACCACTGTAACAGGTGCAAGCATGCAAAATCTGAAGGTAATGCTACTCAATGCTAAAAGTCTAAACCTCAAAATACACTCTCTCGAGGCACTCCTAAAAATGGAGAACATCAGTATCTGTGCAGTAACTGAGACCTGGTTCAAAGCTCCAGAGAGCACCCCTGATATACCAGGCTACAACTCTTACCACACTTTTCGGCCACCAAACCAGGACCAAAACACTAAAGGTGGAAGAGTGTCCATATTCACCAAGGATATTCACACCACCAGGCTAGTTGCCCAACACAATGCATCTGAAATTCTCCAGGTGCAACTAACACTAGGTAAGACTGCAATCCAAATTGTAGCTTGCTACAGATCCCCCACCATGCCCCAAGATTCTCACTACACCTTTCTAAACATACTGTAAAATATTAAGATACAACCAAGCACCCTAATACTGGGTGATTTCAACTACCCTGCCATTAACTGGGAAAACTACTCGCGTACCAACACCTTTGCCCAATGGTTTTCTTGGAATTCATAAATTCCAATGCCCTGGATCAACTAATCCATAGTCCCACCAGGTGCTCCAATATCCTAGACCTGGTCATTACCAGCATGGGAAATCAATGTTTCACACCTATGGTCACCCCCTCATTGGTCTGGTCTGATCATAAGCTAATAATCCTTGACATCCACCCCCCCCCCCCCAGTAAGGAAACCTGCGTAAAAATCTTCTCCAAAGCCAACTTCATGCTACTCAAGTTAGAAGTGACAAACTTCATGACACCCATGCAGACGGTAACCGAAAGTTCAACTGCTGAATCCTACACTAAGGCACTGTATGAGCACATCCACTCGTGCATAAATCATGCCATCCCAAATAGAACCAAGACACTCTCCTCCAAAAAATGGAAGCCAATCTGGTGGTCCCCTGCCATAAACAAACTTTACAACAAAAGGAAGAAATTGTTGCAGAAAAGAGGAAAATCCCAGAATGCAAAAAACTCCCCTACCAGCCTCAGTAAGAAGCTGAGATCCGTCAAAAAATCCTCCAAAGCTAGTTACGAAAATAAAATTGCAAAAGATTTCAAAGGCAACCACAAGGCATTCTATAGCTATGTCAAGAATCTAAATGGCAATGCTCAGATGTGCTCTGAGCTACAACAGAATGGCATTAAATATACTGATCTCAAGGATATTGCCAATATCCTGGCAGATTGATTCAGTGCCAACTTCACCTACCTCTCACCCCCTAAAGGGCCCATCTCAATACCAAAAGATTGCCATATTTCGGTAATAATGGCCACACAGGTAAAAATCACACTCTCCAAAGCTAAGAATACAGCATCCATGGGACCAGACAACATTCCGGGCTGTGTACTACATGGACTATAAAATGAACTGGCGCCTCACCTAAGTGCCATGTTTAATCATAGCCTCACCTCAGGCTTTGTGCTCACTGAGTGGTGCACAGCTACAGTTATCCCACTCCACAAGGGGGGATCCACCTTGGATCCTGGGAACTACCGCCCCATCAGTCTGATGAGCCTGATCTGCAAGGCCATGGAATGTATTATCATGGAACTTATAAACAAAGACATTGGCAACCTTCAAACACTGGACCCCAACCAGTTTGGGTTCGTGAAGGGCCGATCTTGTCTCCTGAACCTGATTGACTTCTTCGATCTATATATGCAATACTAGAGCAAATAGTGGCCAATCCCCGGGGAGGGGGGGGGGCAATATTTGTAAGAAATTAGGGGAAAGAGAAACCAGGTGGCAGATTTTGTTAGATGCATCTGTACACCCAGGTTTAAATGACAGTATTTCTATTAAGCCTGTATTGGAAAGTAAGAATTAAAAAGTACACAACACAAATAAGAGAGTATGTTGAATGGTGACTGCATTGTATTAAAACTTTTCATAAAAATACATGATAGAGTTTATAGACAATTATTTAAAACTATTTCATGTCACTTTTTAAACTATTTTATATTATGTTATAGTATATTATATGTACAATATAATTTTTAAATATTATTAGTGACAAAATGAGGTATTGAATGTGTAGTATGTAGGAGTGATTTTATTTAAGCACTGAGCACTTTAAATGTTTAATTCATTTAGTAAATGGTATGATTGGTTAGACGTATATATAAAACCCAGCATGAAATTAATGTATGTGTTCTGATGAAGTCTATTTGAAGTAGATGAAAGTGCTTAACAAGGTTTGAAGGGGTTCGTTTTATCAAATAAAGAAGTGTTTTAACAAGTAACTTTGGTGCATTCTGTGAGTTCTGACACCCAGCACAGCAAACGGAGTTTTAGTTCATTTTTTCATTGTGTTGACTTTTGTTGACAGTGGTCGTATTTACTAGTCTGAGTAATTACTGGAGAACTTCTTTGAGGGAGAGGGGGTGGCATAATAGGGTCATAGGTTCATAAGTGTGTGCTAGTGTACTAGGCTAATAGCCCTGGAGCCTTTACAAGCCTAACCCATATGATTACCCTGGCATCGTGCCACCCGACCTTAGTTCCTAGTGTCCCCTGTCGAATAGAGCCACTGGAGTGATCCCCAGGGTGAATTTTCTATTTCTCATCCACTCATCAAGATTTATCTTGAAGAGGGCCAGTGAGGTGCTCTGCTTGACATGTATGGGAAGTCTATTCCATAGCATGGGCAGTCTCTGGGTTATGAACTTGTCCCTCCAGCATGTTCTGTTGATTGTGGTAATGAGGATGAGGTCTCTGGAGCATGTGGTGCGGACGGATGGGGATTTCTTTAGATGTAGCATTTCTAACAGAGCTAGGTCAGACATGGCTTTTGTAAGTCAAACAGAGATTGCCTCTAAGTAGGCGATATGAGACAGAGAATAGTTGGAGTTTTTTGAGTCTGTCCGTATAGAACAAGTGTTTAAGGCCTAGAATCCTCTTTGAGAGGTACTTTTGCAGCCTCACCAGTTGTTGCAGGTGTCTAGTGAGGTACATGCCAAATGGGGCATTGTACTCGATGACTGGCCTAATGAGGGAAGAGTAGAGGGAGACTATGACCTCTTTCTTCCTGGATGCAAAACCCTTAGTAATGAGATGTGCCACATAGAAGGACTTTCTGACCACAGTGGTAACATGGTGGTCAAAAGAGAGGTTGCTGTCAGCCTGTGTTCCCAGATCTCTTATAACACCTTCTATGTGCAGTGGACTACCATCAATGTGGTAACTCAAGGGAACTGGGTTTTTCCCAAAGGGGATGATGACACATTTTTTGACATTGAGCTTAAGGCCATGGTTCTGACACCAGTCATTGAGGCCTTTCTGTAGGATGTCAACATCACTTGGGGAGTTAATAATAGCTCCCAACTTGCAATTGTCTGTAAACTTTGTCAGCCAGAGTCCCTTCATGTTGGCCTGGACTTCAGAGAAGTAGATACCAAACAGGAAAGGACCCAGGACCGAACCCTGTGTGACTCCACTTGTGACTGGTCAGCAGTATGACTTGGAGTCAGCTACTTTCACTGTGGGTTCTATCTGTGAGCCAGTTTGCAATTCACCTAGTGATATAGGGGTTGATAGCTCGTCTAATGAGTTTTTCTATGATTCCTGAGTGGGGAATGGTATCAAAGGCCTTGGCCGAGTCAAGCTCTGGTGACTGACTCAAAGAAGTCAACCAAGTTCAGCAGGCATGATCTACCCTTCACAAAAAACAAACTATGTAGGCTCCAGAGTTTGGAGATTCCCTATATCCTTGTTTATTAGGTCCATGATGATGCGTTCCACAGCCCTGCATATCAGACTCGTTTGTCTAATTGGGCAATAATTCCCGGAGTCTGTAGTCACTTCTCTTTTGTGAAGCGGGATGACTGTAGCAGTGCGCCATTCAGTAGGGACAAAGCCTGAGGTGAGGCTGTGATTGAACAGGGCACACAGGTGAGGTGCCAGTTCACTCTGTAGTTCATGTAGAACACAGCCAGGGATATTGTCAGGTCCCATAGAAGCTGTATTCTTGGCCTTGGACAGTGCTGTTTTAACCTGTGCAGCAGTAATACTGATTGCCTGGCAATCTACTGGTATTGTGATTGGTCCTTTGGTGGGGGGCTAAAGTTAACACTGAATCTGTCGGCCAGTATATTGGCAATATCTGTTGGCTCGATATAGGAGGTACCATTGGGCAGTAGCTCAGAGCAAATCTGGGTATTGCCGTGGAGATTCTTTACATAACTACAGAAGGCCTTGTGGTTGTCTTTACTATCTGCTGCAATTCTGTTTTCATAGCTAGCTTTAGAGGATTTGATGAGGGATCTCAACCTTTTTGTTGAGGCTTTTAAGGGAGTTTTTCCAGTCTTGGGACTTTGCCTTATTCCGCATCAGTTTTAACAGTTAAGGTCTTTACCTCACAGATAGAAAGTACAGGGTTTGATTCTGATCTCCGGTTATTAGTTAAGCTTGTAATGGTCTATAAACTGATAACCTAATATTTACCTATAAACAAATACAAATTTCAACAACTTATTTATCACTGTAAAGAACAGCAATTCATTTGTAATGCATTACAACTCTAAGCCCATGGTCAATGCCACAAAAGCAGTTGCCATGCCCAGTCTTGTCATTTTCTACTGCATGCAGTGAGAGTGTGACCATAAGAGGAGACTAAAAGAGTACTTACGTATTGCTTAAGAAACTTCCGGACAACTGCTCTCAGTGTTATCATTATATACATACCAACCTTTATCAAGCCACTTCCACTCATTCAGATGTGAGTGTTCACACCATGGCAACACCTCATCATGATTCGCATGCATGTTGCACACACAATTTAGCAAAGATCACCATTTCATACTTATTGCATGTTCATCTCCATTACTAATTCAAACCCATCATTACAAGTGGTTTGTCAGCAAATGAGCGCAGTCACACTACATTCCATAACTGCGATGGCTTCTTCCTTCCTTCAACTTCTACTTAACACCTGCGACAGAAATAACAACAAATAAACAAGTGCTACAAGGTGCTGAATTTCTAATTTTCAGATATGGTTACTATCAACACTATGATGCTCCACGCTTTTCACTTTTTATAAGTATAGCCATGGTAGATGCAAAGGTCAATAAAAGTCTTTTGAGAAATGAAAAAGATGGCTTATGCTTCCATAACACATGCCTTTGAAGTACATCACTTATTGCATAATGACGTAAGGTTGCTGTTTCACTCTAGAGAAAGATAATGAATAATCAATATAAGGAGAAAGACAGAAAGGAAAACTAGACCCACTACCTAATGCTTTGCAGCATGATACTTGCCATTCACACATAAAAAAAGTGCTGGTCATAAAAGCACCGCATAATAAGATCAGAAATTAAAATCTGCACTTAGCTACATGAAGCAGACCATGTTATAACTCTCTCAATAATCTCTTTAAGTACCTGTACTAACTGTAGGTTAGTGATATAGTGAGTTTCCCTTTCCATAGCTATGATCCATAGTTTGCCATATGCTAGGCAGAGCAGTGCCTAGCATCTTCATCAAGGGGGACCAGAGCATGCTGTAATCCCATTATCATCTTCCATTGCTGGGCACGCACACATGCTGTACTGAAGGAATAAGATGGCAGTTTTGTATCAGGTGATAAGTGTCATGTGACAATGCAATCGTACTAATGCTCTTCAACATGTTTAGAACCCTCACAACACTATCACCACTAAAATACATACCACATGCCATCAGTAAAAACTCTTTACCTATGAAACATAGTGTTGGCATTGTATTAGAAAAACATTCAATGTCCTTTTACACATAACTGCAGCAAAATACATAAAGGACCCCATGTGTTTTTAAGTATACACATTGCAGAGACCCAGGCAGGTCAGCTATGTGGACAGCATTGTAGCAATGGCAATCTAAAATACCATAAAAAGTTTTCTGGTAGTTGATCCTTCCCAAGTCTTGTTAACCCGTAAAGTATTATATCAAAAAAACTGTTTAAAATGTAACATTTGGGAAAAAATACTGTTCTACTCAGTCACAAGCTATTACAAAAATATTACCAAAGTAAAATGCAGTGTTATAAATTTGATTCATAACCAGTGTGAAACTGAGAAATCATACTGTAAAATGGTTAACATTTGAGGTACCGAGAGATGGAAATGTAACAGAGTGGGATGATGCTAAGCAGAAGTTTGCACTGCAAGTTAGAGTTTACCTTTCTTCCTAGGGGTTGATATTAGGGTATAAAGAAAGAGAAAGGGATAGGGAGTTCTAAGTAGCAGACTACAACAACAGGTTTTAGTATATTCTAGAACAGCAGCTGCTGCTACAAAATGATAATTAGTAGGGCATATAAAATATTGCATGATAACTATAAGACTCAATCAGAGAATGCGAGAAAAAGTGGAAAAAAGGACAGGAAAAGCAATTTACAATGGAATAATGGAAGGGCATATGTATGGCTCCCAAGTATGCAACAAATTTCAGAAGGCTTAGGATTTTTGCTTGAAAGAAGTTTTTGCTTAGGTATTTTATACTCCAGGTAGTTTTCAAAGAATTTTTCCTCAAGTAGATAGCAAATACTGAAGGAGAGATGGGAAAAAGAGAGGTAACTGGGAACATGTTTTTGGAAGCGAGATGAGTTGGTAGATTTTAAAACTACACTAACGAGTACTCTGTCAGAAATATTGGAGGAACAAATTGCTGTAACAAAAGAAATGATCCTTTTGAGCTAGGACACTAGGATCCGAATTGCTTAGACATTGTACGAGTTTATAAATTTAATACTATTGGCTGCCAAAAAAAGCAGTTACTAGTAAATGGAAATGATAAAAAAACTCCAGATGACCACCATGGCTGTAAAATAGATTTAATCCAGACAAGTGTTTTCACGTAGAGCACCTATGCTTTTTCAAGTCCTCAACCAAATACAAAAAGCATACACTCATTTTATACTCAAGGTTCAACAATAAAACAATTAAAAATACACAGTTAGATCAATTAGCCAATTTAACATTTAAATTCATTTAAAGGGGGCGAGCATCAAGCTCAGGCCTTATGCATACATAGTTATTTAATCCTGGATATATATGTGCTTGTTTTAAAATCCATTTCAATTCAATACACTGTACTTGATTATTAAGATTAACCCCCCCCCCCCCTTATCACAAAAGACCATTTGCAAGACTTTGAAACCAAAATTATTTGTAGGGAATTCCATTATATGTTTAGCTAAAGCATTTAGCTTATTTTTGTTCTTCACATCATACATATGTTGGTAAACCCTATCCCTCAGACGTTTCTGAGTTTTGCCTACATAAAAACATCTACAGCCTTTACACTCTGCCAGATAGACTAAATTGGTGGTATTGCAAGTAGCATAAAACCTGGGTTTGAAGATAAAAGATAGAACTGGATGCTTAAACTCTTGGACTGTGCATATATGTTTGCACATTTTACAATTCTTACAAGGATAGGTCCCTAACCTACATGCAGATACAAAAGTATTTTGTCGATCCTTACATAATAGCTGCTTCAAATTGCAATTATTCTTATATTTAAAACTAGGGACCTCCCCTATAATATTTACAGTTTCTTTATCACCTGTCAAAAAATGCCAGTTTCTCTTGATTATGTCAAAAAACTCTACTATTATCACTGGCATACTTTGTAACAAAACATACCCTATTTCTTTTTATACCTAAACTTTCTTTGGGGGCTGTCTCTATGGGACTAACACCACTGTTATTTTGAAAGATCTTATTCTTAATATTTTGAAAGGTGGATTCATTGTAACCCCTTTCTGTAAATAATTGCTGTAAATAGTCAACTTCCTTTTCTACATCAGTAGCCACATTACATATGTTCTTAACTCTATTCAACTGTCCTTGCCTAGGATGCATACTACTATAGTTCAAAAGACTATTCTTCCAGCATGATTTCTGTAGCAATTTAGTATTGGTGCCTCCTATTCCATCCTTATATACTGAGACATCCAAAAAATTGATGCATTCAAATGAATGAGCTACTGTAAACCTCAAGAAATCCATAGTGGATTCCAAATATTTAACAAAGTAAAATAAAAGAGGTAGCCCTCCATCCCACAACAGAAAGGTGTTGTCAACAAAATGCCTATATAACCTTATGTGTGTACTAAAGACATTGTTATATAAATATTCATTTTCCCAGTAATAAACTACCAAGTTCACATATGAATTTGCAGAGGGGGTCCCCATGGCAACCCCCCATTTTTTGCAAATAAATCATATCCTCATACATAAGAACATTATTGGATAATATCAAATCCAATAGTGTACAAATCAAAATAATTTCATTGGTGCTATTGTCCCCCATTTCTCTCATCACATCTCTTACCGCCTCTATGCCATATGTGTTGGGTATGCAGGTAAACAAACTTTGTACATCTAAAGTAACCATGAGGCAATTCCTCAGATCAGACTCTTCATTGTATTCTCTTAAATTGTTCAAAAACTGAGGTGTATCTTTCAAGATAGTAGGGATTTTACTTACTAGTTGTCCCAACTTGCTCTCCACATAAATTATCATACTGTTTATCATCCTTAAAATACAACTTTAAAGCTATGTTCTGACCAAATAATCTCAGGTCTGTCAACAGCTCACTTACTTCAGTACATACAGAGGGTATGAAGGTTAAACCCTTATTCAGCAGAGCTACTTCAATTTCACTCAAGCAATAGTCAGACAAGTTTATTACAAGTTCATTCACTCCTTTACTCTCCTGTTCAAAATTATCTTCTCCCCTGAAAACTTCCTCTTTCTTCTTCCTCGGCTCATCGAGCATGGTTGCTGCAGTTGTGCATTTTGTTTTACCGGTAACGGTAAAAACGATCCAAGGTTAGTGGAACAAGTTGCTTAGGTCTCGCTCCCTGCAAGACCTGATTATTCACCTGTTGATTAGGCAAAGGAGTCGCACTAATCTCAGAAACCACCTGAGATATCACTGGTTGCAAAAAAATCACCACTCTGACACACCTCCTGTGTCCTAGCAACCGTAACTGGAGAAGCTACATTCAACACATTAGAAGTCTCAGACTCTATATTCTCTATTTGGGGTTCTCTCTGTTCAGTTGACTCAGTGGAATTAGCAGCATATCGCAGCCATGTAAAAACATGTCTGAGACTGAAATCAGTAAAATCCCTCTGAAGTTTACGCAGCTTAGTCTGTCTCAGTCTGTTCTCATACAAAGTAACATTCACATACATATTGTTCAAAGCACTGGTATAAATGTCCCCTTCAACATTCTCAGCAATGTTGCTATGCTGCTGCTGTATATTAGTGCTCAAATTCTGTTCAATAGGGTCAAAGTATCAATGATTAATTGCATATACTTCCGACTTAATTCTAAATTTAACTGATGCCATTGTTTCAGTAGCTCGGGATGGGTTTCCCCATATGTGGGCATACATAAAACCCTCATACCCCTCGGAATTATGTTAAAATGAAGGAAGGCTTCCAAATGTTGTTTCTGCCAGCGGAGACATTTATATTTATAAATGTCATTTTCCAATAATTTTACCTTCAAGGTGAATTGTTGAAAACCATCCACCTTACTCTGTTCACGAGCTCCAGGATTCCCTTCAAAACTCGTGGCCAGAAGCGGATTTTCTCTTTGTGAGAAAATACTCTCCCATTTCGACTGCAGCTCATTACCTCATTGAACATAGTCAAGCTCTATGGATGTGTTGTCAGCCATGTGGCTAAGCTGGTACAGAATAAACCAACAAACACAAAGATAAGATACCAGCAACAGTCCAAAGATCATCTACAGGTAAACAGCAATATGAAGAAAAAACTCCAGATGACCACCACGGCTGTAAAATAGATTTAATGCAGACAAGCACTTTCACGTAGAACACCTACGCTTTTTCAAGTCCTCAATAAAATACAAAAAGCATACACTCATGTTATACTCAAGGTGCAACATTAAAACAATTAAAAACACACAATTAGATCAATCAACCAGTTTAACATTTAAATTCATTTAAAGGGGATGAGCATCAAGCTCAGTCTTGATGCATACATAGTTATTTAATCCTGGATATGTATGTGCTTGTAGTTTTAAAATCCATTTCAATTCAATTCTTTCTACTTGATTATTAAGATTACCCCCCTTATCACAAAAGACCAGAAAATGGAAATCAAAATCTAAACCAACTGTAAAACTGAAGTATTAAACATTGTTTAAGAGGTAAAAGAACTGGAGGAAACATCTTTAGATAAGGGAAAGAGTAAATTGCATAGAATTAAATGCAATTTATGGGAATAATATATGCAAAATAATGTTCAGTAGGAGGAGTAAGGTTTAAGGGGAGGCAAGAATTGCACAATATATGTAATATTGGAGGATATGGCAGTTGTTATAAAAAAACACATATGCAATGTATAATGCATGAAAAAAATGTATTATGGTTTGTTCTCTGTTAAGGTATGTGTGGCTATGTCTTGACTGATAATTTAATAAAGATATTTAAAAAAAAAAAACATTTGGGGTGCTAAGAAAGATCAGCATTTTGTTAGACTTCCTTTCTGGTGAGCTGCCTTTCCCTGAAGCTACCCAGTTTATGTCACCTTCATAATTGTGATCTGTTTCCAAAGTCTGAACTACATGTTTGAATCAATGTCATCATCCAAAGCTGTAACTTTGGTGGGTAACATGTGCTTCTGACCCAAACACAAGCTTTTGGGAGGGTGAACGACGGGTGTTAATGGTGTAGAAGCAATTTATGAAGCCATGAGGAAATGATGTCATGGCTGAAGTGCTCAGTGTTTTAACAAGCTAGTAAGCAACTTGCTACATTTATAAGGGTGCAGAAGAGCTTTTTTTGTCTTCAACTTTGGAAGACTTATTTTTTTGTCAGTTTGAGTTGAGGATGTGCCAGACTGCACAGGGCACCACATGACTTAGCTAGGGTTCTGTTATTATCTGTAACATCACTGTTAGCAGTGGCCTGAACAAGGTCAGTGTGAGCCACTGTTGAAGCTGTATCTACTTTTGGGATGTCAAACATTGACCTGGACTACTTTAGTTTTGTGTATTGACCCAAACCCCAGCCCTACATATTAGGGCATTAAACACACTTTCCCTAACAGTACCACTAAACAAGACACACACACACACACACACACACACACACACACACACACACACACACACACACACACACACACTCTCACTCACTCACTCACTCACTCACTCACTCACTCACTCACTCACTCACTCACTCACTCACTCACTCTTCACATGGTATAGTCCCCAAGCATGCCAATACATTTATGCCTTTCCCTGTATTCTAAGCATAACCCTGCAAGATCACAAATGGCTGAGTTAATTCATATTTTGAGATTATTGTTAGAACCCAATGTGAATTGGAAATTCTAGGACACTCACTAGCCACTTAATTCTTCTGAACTATTAACTGATTTAGTAGAACATTTGTTATTAAGTGAAATGGCAAACCTCTAAAGCTGACCTGCTTGCAGATAGAGATGGTAACAAGTCCTCACTTATACGTTTCAGTGCCTGCAAATACAAATATTTTTACCAGAATTAGTTTGTTTTAATGGTTCTAAAATAAGGGCACAAAAGGTATTACACTGTTAATGATAGCAATGTTGTACCTATAAAGACTAATAATTCTAGTCGGCAAGCTGTTAAATGGTGTGCCTTAAAGTGTACCAGTGGAATGTGATAATACTGAACTGTTAATTGTAGTAAAATAGAATCCACATTCTGTAAATGTGCTGTCACCAAATGTATTAAACTTACTATTGTAAGTGAAGAAAAGGAATTGCTAGTATTGCTAGACTTGGGGAGCATGATTACACTAGTTAAATTATGATATTCTTGTAAAAAAAAAAAAAAAAAAAAAAAAAAACTTCTAACAACCAGAAAATTGACATAATGCATGTACATGGAGACAAGAAATAGTACCCTGTAACCCATTTAAAAATGAAAACTGTCTTAGGCAAAGCATTAGATTCAGTAGATTTTGCACATAAGTGAACACATGATGTGATAATTGGTCAGGACTTTCCCCATTATATTTTATTTTATTTTTTTTTATTTTTTAGTTGATTACTGGGGTGATACACTGATCAAAAATGACCATTTGCAGTTTAAAGTACTATGGAAATGTGTGTGGGGGGAGTACAACCTAATGTGCTTTAGCTATTCACAGACCTTGCAAAGAAAAAGAAGTGAAACTAGAAGCTTCTAAAAGTATTTTTTTTTTGTATGAATGGACAGACCAGATGATGAGACTCAAGTAGTCAAAACTGCAAAAGGAGTCAGTATGGGAACTAATACAGAAGTGCCTATATTTACATGAAAAGAAGTAGGTGTAGGAACTCGGGACGCTGAACAGAGTTGTGAGTTTCTTTCTGCTCTATCAGTGTAGAGAGTTAAACAGATACCAAAGTGAGACTCTAAGGCAAGAAAACATAGGAATAATAATGAACTAGACAGAAAAGGCCTATGTCCCAAGTAGAAAAAAAGGGTTCCTATTATATACTTCGAGGCATTTAATAGAATGCCTTTTCATCGACTGTTAAATAACGAAAACACAAAACAGCGAATGGTCATATAAGCGATTTCTTTCCCTGGGAAATAAATCGCTTGGCCACCTCTGTTACTTTGCCATTTCCCCACTGTAGTGTGATCTCAGATTTGGTATATTTAGTTAAGGGGGTGTGTGGGGCACAGCCCCCCACTTTGGAGGGTATGGGGGGCGAAGCCCCCACTTTGTATTGTTTGTAGTGATGTGTGTTTTGTTTAGGGTAAGCAATTTCTTTCCCAGGAAAAGAAATCGCTTATATGCATGTATGCTGTTTTGTGTTTTCATGGTTCGAGTATCTAATATAGACCTGAAAAAAAATAGTTTCATGAGTTGCCCTTTTTAGGGGATGAGTTAGATGAAGAGAAGGAAGCTGTACCTGTCTTTGAGGGGGAACAGACTGCACCTTACACTTCACATTAAAACCAAGAAGAAAAAAAAAATGACTCTGGCAGACCTCCAGATAAGCCATATCAATTTCATGAAAATTCATAGGAGGACAATACTGAGCAGGGCAGGACAGAATATAGCAAATAGAAGAGGAAACAGATTACCAAAACAGTTCCATTTCATATACTTATTTTGAATCAAGAAATAACTTGCTGTACAAGGTGTACAAGGTGTACAAAGAAAAGAAACACATACCAGTTCTGGAAAGCCTGTCAGAACATGTGTAGTGCAGATGGCACATTGTCACATTCAGAGGAAAACCTAGAGATGGAACAGATGAAAGCTATGATTCTAGCTAGATGTTACTGGCCTAGTATTATAGGTTCATAGGTAGGTACTAGGCTATCTGCCAGAAGTCATTTATAAGCCTAGCCAGAGTGTGTCGGCTTTCGCTGCCCCCTTGATTAATTAACTGATCCTCTGTCAAGCAGAACCAATGAAGTGATCCCAGGGGTGTATTTTCGGTTACCCATCACTCGTCAAGGTTTCTCTTGAAGAGTGTTAGTGAGGGGCTCTGCCTGATGTAATTTGGAATTTTGTTCCAAAGCATGGGGAGTTTCTGTGAAAGGAATCTATCCCTCCAGCATGTTCTATTTATTGTTGTGGCGAGGTTTAGCTCACTAGAGTGCATGGCTCACAGTGACTTGGATTTCTTTAGGTGGAGCGTGTCCATCAATTCTGAGTTGGACACGGCTTTGTAAGTCAGGCAGAGATCACCTCTGAGTAAGCGATATGCCACTGAGTACAGCCAGAGTTTTTTCAGTCAGGCTGCATAGGACATGTTTGAGGCCAGTAATCCTCTTGGTGAGGTACTTTTGTGGTCTTTCCAGCTGTTGGAAGTGTCTTGTGAGGTACATCCCAAATGGGGCATTGTACTCTATGATGGGTCTAATGAGTGATGAGCAGAGGGGCACTATAACCTCTTTATTTCTAGATGTGAACCCTTTAGTAATTAGATGGGCCACATAGAAGGATTTCCTAACTACTTGGGCAATATGATTGTCAAAGGAGAGATTACTATCTACCTGGGTCCCCAGATCTCTTATTACCTCTCCTGTATTAAGGGGGCTGCCACCGATGTGGTAATTCATGGGTGTTTTGTTTTTCCCAAATGGGATGACTATGCATTTTTTGGCATTTAGCTTGAGGCCATGACTTTGACACCATGTGTCCGTCTCAGTAAGGCCCTTTTGGAGGATGTCCGTGTCAGCCAGAGAGTTAATTATGGCTCCCAGTTTGCAGTCATCGACAAACTTGGTTAGCCATAGTCCTCCTGTGTTTGCCTGTACTTCTGAGAAGTATATGCTGAACAGTAGGGGTCCCAGGACCGAGCCTTGCGGGACACCACTTGTGACTGGTTTAGAGTCGGACCTGGAGCCCACTATTCTTACCATGTGAGTTCTGTCTGTAAGCCAGTTGGCAACCCATCTCGTGATGTAGGGGTTTATGTTCAGGCTGGTGAGTTTTTCTGTAATACCCGAGTGGGGAATGGTGTTAAAAGCCTTTGCGAGGTCAAGGTAGGCTGTGTGAACCACCTTTCCCTCATCTATGGCCTTGGTGACTGTCTCGAAGAAGTCAACCAGGTTTAGTAGGCATGATCTGCCCTTAACAAAGCCAAACTGGGTTGGGTCAAGTGTTTGGAGGTTCCCAATATCTTGTTAATGAGTTCCATGATGATGCGCTCTATAGCCTTGCAGACCAGGCTAGTCAGGCTTACGGGGCGATAGTTACCAGTGTCAGTTGTGGCCCCTCCTTTGTGGAGAGGAATAACTGTTGCTGTGCGCCATTCTATGAGCATGTAGCCTGTGGAGAGGCTGAGGTTGAACAGCATGTTTAGGTGGGGGGTTAGTTCGTTCTATAGTTCGTGCAAGATGCAGTCTGGGACACCATCTGGTCCCATTGACGCTGTGTTGTTGGCTTTTGAAAGGGCTGTTTTCACCTGTGCGCCTGTGATTTTTGGGACACTGCACTTTTCCGGTATTGTTGTGGGCCCTTTTGGAGGTGAGAGGGGGGTGAAGTTTGCACTGAATCTATCTGCCAGGATGTTGGCAATATCAGTAGGTTCAATACATTTTGTGCTATTTTGCACTAGTTCAGTGCATATCTGCAAGTTACCACTTAGATTCTTAACATAGCTAAAGAAGGCTTTGTGTTTATCTTTTGAATCCTTGGCTATTTTTCTTTCGAAGTTAGCCTTTGATGATTTCATGAGGGACCTCAGTTTCTTACTGATACTGATCAGGGATGTCTTTCCTTCTTGGGATTTGCTTTTTTTCTGAACTAGTTTCCTCCTTCTATTGTATAGCCTGTTTATTGCAGGGGTCCACCAAACTGGTTTCCTTCTCTTAGAGGAGTGAGTCTTGGTTTTGCTAGGGATGGCACAATCCATGCATCCTTGTAGGTGCTCATAGAGTGCATTTGTAAAGATTTCTGCATCTTGGGCAGCATTATCCTTTAGCATGGGGGCTGTGAAACTTACCACCTCTGTCTTAAGAAAGGTGAAGTTTGCTTTAGAAAAGTTTTTTACTGTGGTTTCCT
Organism: Protopterus annectens; assembly: GCF_019279795.1. NCBI lineage: Eukaryota > Metazoa > Chordata > Ceratodontiformes > Protopteridae > Protopterus > Protopterus annectens. The sequence continues at coordinate 1,122,499,304 of NC_056730.1, read as the reverse complement.
TAGTTGGGGGTGATGGTGGGGTGTGGACATCCAGAGTGATTAGTTTATGGTCTGATCTAACCAGTGACGGGTTGACCTCTGGTGTGGAACACCTGTCACCCATGTTGGTGATGACCAGGTCCAATATGTTTTCACCTCTGGTAGGGGAGTTTGCCAGCTGATCCAGGGCATTTGAGTTGATGAATTCCAGGAAGCGCTGGGCCTGGGAATTTGTACTTGAGTAGTTTTCCCAGTGAATAGTAGGGTAATTGAAATCGCCCAATATCAGGGTGTTCAGTAGGACCTTCATGTTTTCCAGTGTCTCCAGAAAGGTGGAGTGGTGGCCCTGGGTCATGGAGGGTGATCTGTAGCAGGCCACAATTTGCATTGCAGATTTGCCCGATGTTAGTTGCACATGGATGATCTCAGAGGCATCATGCTGTGCCACTAACCTGGAGGTGTAGGGATCCTTGATGAATATGGATACATTATGTTTCGGTCTGTGTTCTGTGGCCAAAACGTGTGGTATGAGTTGTAGCCCAGTAGTCCTGGGGTGCTCTCTGGAGCCTTGAACCAGGTTTCAGTTACTGCACAGATGTCGACATTCTCCATACTGAGGAGTGCTTCGAGTGTGTGTATTTTGAGATTTAAACTCCTGGCGTTAAGTAGCATAACTCTCAGTTTTTTGTTAATTGTGCTGTTTATGGAGGTGGGTTTGACTTTGACTTTTGAGCCTTGCCTAAAAAAGGCACTATGGGGGCAGCAAGAGCCTTGGCCAATATTCGAAAGCCTAGGGGTGACAGGTGCAAGTCGTCTCTTGTAAAGCAACGTGGCTTGTAGAGCATGTCGTCCCAGGCTGACAGACACTGGATCCCCTTTGAATGACACCAGAAGCTTAGCCAATTGTTGAAATTGATCATTTTTTCTTTATACTGAGGTATCATTCTTGGTGAGGACAGGATGCTACTCAGGGTCAGGGTCATACCGTCCTGGGCTGCATGATCAGAGAGCTCTTCCATGTCTCTTTTCATGTAGTCCAGGGAGGTACATCTCAGGTCATTCACACCAACATGAACAATGACAGGGTCATATTTGTACTTGTTCTGGAGTGACCTGAGTGCTTGTGTTATGTGGCAGATTCTGGCTCCCAACAGGCAGCTAACAGTAACCTTCTGCTTGTCCAGCCTAGTGAGTGGGATGTCAGTGTGCCTGACTATAGAGTCACCTATTACTAGTGTGTTAGGTATGTTATTTCGCCTTAAGGGCTGGGATTGTGCGGCACACTGATTTTGTGTTTTATGTGTTGTCTGGTTTGTGATGGGAAGTGCAGGTTGTTTGGGTGTCTGCTTTGGAGGTCTCCAATGCTTTTGCAGGTTTTTATTTAGAGCCTCTGAGTATGATTTTGTGTATTTAAGTGTATTTTTTGCCAGTGCTGTTTTAGTAGTTCTGTGTGCGGCTGGAGGTGTGGTGCAAGTGTTAACCTTCTCCTCTTGGCTGTCTGTTCCATTCTTGGGTGGAGACAGCTTAACTTCCAATTTGGCTGTATAATTGCATCTCTTGCATATGTTAGTGTTTTGTGGTAGGAGGAGAGGGTTGTCTGTGTACATGAGGCAGTTGTAACATTGCCTCAGGATACCCAGATTCACCAGCTGGACTGGAGAGTGCACCTGAAGTTGCCTTTTGGTCATGCCTGAATAGTAGGGTGAGCTGCTTAGTCGCTTGGTTGGCGAGGGGTGAATAAAGAGCCTTGCCCTGCTGGGCAATCAGTGTCAGGGTATATTAGTGCTTGCTATTAGGTCTGAGCAAGTGCTGTGCTGTAAGATGCTTTTTAAGTGCTTAGGTTGAGAGTTAGACTAGTTTCAAGGGAAAAACTGAAGAGGAGACTCAGTGGAGCAGGGAATAATTTAACCATAGCTAACTGGCACTGCTCGGTGTGCAAAACCATGCAAACACGGTTTTTATAGTAGGGAAATGAAAGAGATAGAAATTAGCCCAAAATGGCCAATAAACTACTAACTTCTGGGCTGGAACCACTCCTCCAGGGACAGATAGGTTGCTCAAAGCTCCCTCTCTCACAGGTGAACAGAGAAACTTCCTTCTATCCAAGTAAGGTATGGGCAACTCAGAAACTAGTATCACAGCCCTGAATTCAGCACTAGCCTGAAAACTGGACTATACTAGCTTAGAAAGGCGGGAAAGAAGGAATTTTTTTTTAAAAGATAAGGCAAAAACAGTAGAAAATACACTTAAAACAGCTTTAAATGACTACAAATGATCAGAAAAAGGCTATCACACTTTAGTGTGTAGCCTACAACAGTTAAACAAATTATTTAAACAAAAAACAACTTTTTAAAAGTGCAGGCAGTCAAATAAGTACAATATGTGAAAAAAAGTTTTTAAATCACAATAAATGCTGAAAAATCTGCATTTAGGCGGAAAACAGTTAAGTACAGCAAGAAAGTACAGAAAACTGAATCTTAATCACTCCAAAGTCTCTCTTTTAAGCTAGTAGACTTGTGTCAGTTTAAGGCTTTCTAGTGCTACCCAGTAGGTTAGTTACAGGAAAGATGGGAAACAAGCGTAGATGTGGTCTTTTAAACCAGAAAGTTGAAAGAGACGGACAAACTGCCCAAATGGTCAATAAACTACCATTTCTGGGCCAAGAACCTCTCCTCTCATGGTAGACAGGCTACCTAGTGCTTACCACTCCCACTGATAAGCCAGAAGGCTTTCTTCCAACACAGAAGCAACTCTGTATCTGGACTAGGCTAGTTACAGGAAAGGTGCAAGTGCGGCTTTTAAAATAGAACATTGAAAGAGATGGAAAAAAACTGCCCAAACGGCCAATAGCTACAATTTCTGGGCCAGGAACCACTCCCCTTGGGTACATAAGCTACCTAATGCCTACCCTTCCCACTGATAAGCTAGAAGGCTTCCCTCCAACACAGAAAGGCTTGGGGGGCTCAGAAGCTTACAAAGAGTCCTGGATACAGCAAATCTGTACCTGGACTAGACTAGTTACAGGAAAGGTGGGGAGCAAGTACAAACGTAAGCTTTTAAGCCAGCAAATTGAAAGAGATGGAAAACTGCCCAAAAGGCCAAATAAACTACAATTTCTGGGCCAAAACTCACTCTTCCAGTGGAGGATAGGCTACCTAGTGCTTACCACTCCCACTGATAAGCTAGAAGGCTTCCCTCCAACACAGAAAGGCTTGGGGGGGCTCAGAAGCTTACTAACAATCCTGGATACAGCAACTCTGTAACCAGACTAAGCTATTTATAGGAAAGGCAGGAAACAGGCACAAGTGTGGCTTTCAAACCAGAAAGTTGAAAGAGATGGAAAAAAAAAACTGCTCAAACAGCCAATAGCTACAATTTCTGGGCCAGGGACCACTCCTCTTGTGGTAGATAGGCTACCTGATGCTTACCACTCCCACTGATAAGCTAGAAGGCTTCCCTCCAACACGGAAAGGCTTGGGGGGCTCAGAAGCTTACAAAGAGTCCTGGATACAGCAAATCTGTACCTGGACTAGACTAGTAACAGGTAAGGCAGGAAACAAGTGCAAACACAGACTTTTAAATCAGAAGGTTGTAAGAGATGGAAAAGCTTCCCAAACGGCCAATAAACTATAATTTCTGGGCCAGAAACTACTCCTCCTGTGGTAGACAGGTTACCTAGTGCTTACCACTCCCACTGATAAGCTAGATGGCGTCTCTCCAACACAGAAGGGCTTGGGGGGCTCAGAAGCTTACCAACAGTCCTGGATACAGCAAATCTGTACCTGGACTACTCTAGTTATAGGAAAGGCAGGGACCAAATGCAAAACAGGCTTTTAACCAGAAAGTAGAAAGAGATAGAAAAACTGGCCAAACAGCCAATGAACTACAATTTCAGGGCCCAAACCCACTCTTCCCATGGTAAATAGACTACCTAGTGCTTACCACTCCCACTGATAAGCTAGAAGGCTTCCCTCCAACACAGAAAGGCTTGGGGGGCTCAGAAGCTTACCAACAGTCCTGGATACAGCAAGTCTGTATCAGGACTTGACTAGTTACAGGAAAGGCAGGAAACAAGCTTAGAATTTTTTTTTGTTATAGAAAAGCAGCTAAAACAGCAGTAAATACAATTCAAATTGCAGAGCAGGCCAGCACACCTGAGTGTGTAGCAACACTACGGCAAATACAGTTCAAATAAATGCAATTAAATTAACAAATGACTAAAAAACAAGTGCAGAAGGCAGTAAATTAGAAGGCTACTAACAAGCAGTAATAAGTGCAGAGTAAGACTGACTGAACAGATAACAGCAAGCAGAAGAGCAACTAAGACAGTTACAGTAAGAGCAGCTGAATAAAATATATATATATATATATTTTTTTTTTTTTTTTGAGGGAGGGAACAGAGCAGGATTAAGATGGTACTGGGCTTGTCCTTCCCAAATGCTCTCTTTATACACAGTAGGAGTGCCTGAAATCAGAATATGATCTCACTGCACTCAATTGAGTGAGCAAATGAGATGGGCTCAGAAGGAGTATCCAAAAACAAATCTACAAGAGGAGCGGGCAATTTCAAAGCCACCAATATTAATACCAAAACAAGAACAGGGAGGGTGGGTGAGGAACTAACTGTAGAGAGACAGCCACAACTTTAGTTGAGTTAATATTCAGTGAAAAACACAAATAAATAAATTAAATACAGTACTATATGCAAAAGAGCAGATAAAAGTGTACTTAAATTGACTTGTTGTTAAGCAGAGATAACTCAAAATGTACCACATATATAAGGCAAGAATGTCAGTGATTAGCTGAAACTAGCCCCCACTGCTATCAATGGCTACACAGAAATTCTAAAAAGTACTCTGTAGAGAGACAGCCACAACTTCAGTTGAGTTAATATTCAGTGAAAAACACAAATAAATAAATTAAATACAGTACTATATGCAAAAGAGCAGATAAAAGTGTACTTAAATTGACTTATATGTCCAGCTGATTTCAGGTAGATGTTAGCCAGCCAAAGCTCTGATGTTAAGCAGAGATAACTCAAAGTGTACCACTTATATAAGGCAAGAATGTCAGTGATGAGCTGAAACTAACCCCCACTGCTATCAATGGCTACACAGAAATTTTAGAAAGTACTCCATAGAGAGACAGCCACAACTTCAGTTGAGTTAATATTCAGTGAAAAACACAAATAAATAAATTAAATACAGTACTATATGCAAAAGAGCAGATAAAAGAGTACTTAAATTCACTTATACGTCCAGCTGATTTCAGGTAGATGTGAGCCAGCCAAAGCTCTGATATTAAGCCAGTGCTAGAGAATTTTTGTGCCACTGCCTAGAATTTCAAAAGAAGGCATCTAACCTAGGCTTTAGGGAACGTTTGGTACCTTTATCAGTAAAAGAAGTGGACATAGTAGATCTGCTTGAAAAGTCCAAAAAGGGTCAGCAGCATACACCGGTGATCATTGACTATGCAACCAAATTTACTGAAGTGGTACTTTCATGGAAAGTAAATGCCAAAGAATTAGCATTACTTTTTTATATGGTAGGAATACCTCAAAACATTCTTACTGACCCTGATATCTGCTATTCATTGCTAAAGTAATACATTAACTTTTCCAGCTCTAAAGCACGATACCACTTATAGACAAAACTAGCTAATCCAACGTTTTTGCAAAAGCGTTAAGTCAGTGTTGAGGAAAACTATATATGAAAATGTAACTGTTGTATACAAGGCATCCTAAGGATTACTAGCTAGAGCAACAGAAACATGGAAGATGGAAACACCCCCTCATAGCAATGGAGCAAAGGGAAACGGTATAGGAAGAACAACAGAGGGAATAAAATTCAAATGTCTTAGAGAGTTCAAAGTAGGAGAAAGAAAGGTACTTTTTTTATGCCTGCTATGAGAATAAGTTCTTAGCAAGGTGGCAATGACCCTTTAAAGTCATAGCAAAAATAAGTGAAGTAAACTATAATGTGAGATAAAGTTAAAACCAGGGTATCTATGCCACAAACATGTTCTAAATCTTTGGAAAGAAACTGAGGTTTCAGGAGTAGGTTCATAAATGTCAAGGCTCCAACAGCATGCCCTGAAAGTCACAGTAGATGAAATCCTGTCAGTATGCCAGAAACCAGATGCTAAAGAACTTGCACTTAGAAATAGGAACATATTCTCAGAGTAATCTGGCAGAACCAATTTAATGCAGTTTAGTATTGAAACCCTGTCTGTTGAAGAAGTAAGTTTAAAGGCTTGCAGGGTACCAGAGTCCCAGCGTTTAAGGAAGAGGTACAAAAATGCTCAAACCTAAGGTTATAGAAGAAACCCATAGTGATAGAATAACCACATCATACTGGTCTCCCAAGTCTGATGGATCTATAAGGCTTTGTAAAGACTTCAGAAAAATAAACACTATTTCTAAATATGATTCCTACCATGTGACTTGAGTGATTAGGTAAAGCAAGATACTGTATCTCTCCACTTTGCTTATCACAAAAAATTTTGTTAAATCTCATTAACCCCTTAAGTCAAGGAGAAAATGGTGTTCTCCACACCTGAAGATCTCTTTCACTATATATATATATATATATATATATATATATGGGTCTACTTCATAAGATCGACAGACCATTTGATCGACATTCATTTATTCATTTGGTCGACAGCTCATTTGATCGACAACTAGTATTCAAGGCAAAAACGTGGGATTTACCCCCCTCCCCAATGTTGTGCGACCCTGGAGTTGGTATATATAGTTAGGGAGGTGAGGGGGGTGAAGCCCCCCCCACCTATTTTCTTTAAAATGTGCATTTTTGTTGTATTTTCATGTTTTAAATGGAAATAGGTGGGGGGCTTCTCCCCCACACACCCCAAATGTGGGGGGCACCCCCCAACTATATATATCAACTCCAGGGTCGCACAACATTGGGGAGGGGGGCAAATCCCTGTTAAGTGCCTTGAATACTGGTTGTCGATCAAATGAGCTGTCGACCAAATGAATGTCAATGAAATGGTCTGTCGATCTTATGAAGTAGACCCATATAAATATATATATATATATATATATATATATATATATATATATATATATATATATATAAATATGTATGATAGTGGAACATTAGTGTCTTCCAGAGATTAATGGAGAGGGTATTTACCTCACACCTTATATTCTATAGCCTACGTTGATGACATAGTGATCTTCTCAGAAGATTGGGAAAGTCATCTGCTGACAGTCCACGCCATACTGAACTCCTTGTTTAAGGCTGGACAGGCAGCTACCCAGTGAAATGTAAAATTAGGGATGTCAGAGTTCTATTATGTGGGTTACATAATAGGCAGAGAGACAGTAAAGCCACAAGTGGAGAAGGTGGAATTGGTATATAACTAGCCTACACCTACTGCAAAGTGACAGGTCAAGGCTTTCCTTGAATTAGTCAAAATGCTACCAGAGGTTTATCCCACATTTTGCCACCATAGCTTGCCCCAAGTGGATTTGACAAAGTGTAGAACCTCAACAAATGTTAAGTGGACAGACATCACAGAATAGGCATATAGGAAATGAAAGGACATAATGTTCTGATCGCATATTATTAGCCTCCATATTTTGCTAAGCCATTTACTGTCTTCACTGATGCCTTAGAGATAACATCAGGGTACATCACATGTAGTTGAGGGAGAAAAATAACTTATTTGTTACATTAGCTACAAATTTAGCAGTTCTGAGTATAAATACTCAGTGATAGAGATGGAATGCAGATCTTACAAACTAGCCATCTATGTGTGTGTGTTTGTGTGTGTGTGTGTGTGTGTGTGTGTGTGTGTGTGTGTGTGTGTGTGTGTAGTGTATGAATGAGTGTGCACATGCATACTGTGATAGACTGGCACCCTATCCAGAAGGGGCTTCAATGTCATGTGCCCATTGACTGCTAGGATAGGCTCTAGTATCATCACATACTGTAAATGATGAAGCAGGTTATGAAAAATCTGAAAATGGATGGCTAGTAGTCCAGGGCCTACCAATCATACCAGCATCCATTTGGCTCTCTCTTCTCTTTATTACCATAAAATAATGTTCACATTTCTCAGTGTACTTGTTGTTTTTTTTCCATTAGATTTACAAAGATTCCAAACATTTTGATTTAATTTAATTTTTTATTTCAAACTTTGCTACAAAAACATTAATGTCCATTTACTAAACAAAATTAAAACCCCTTTCACTGAATTTGGACTCAACACACACAGCAGTAAACTGCTTTTCCCTTGAAACTTGCATTTATGTAAAGTCCACCTGAAAAGCCATTAAGTTAAAAGAGACTTGCTTAGTTTTTCATTTTGCCTCAGACACGGAGAGGAAAAAGATTTTTACCTTCACATTTTGCAGTCATATCCATGTTGCAGTATTAAACAGAGCAGGAAATGCAGAATATATATGCACAAACATAGCTGTGGATGAATGAATGAATGAATGAATAAATGAATGAACTGGTCATTCACCAACTTTTTTCTGCCAGGGCTCAGTCCACAAGGTCAAATGTAAATGCAATGTATATGGACAATTTAAATTAACCCATCAGCCAGGACATTTTTGGGGATGAAACCAGAGTACCCATAGAAAACGTACTCGAACAGAAATGGAACATGTGTCTTCCATGCAGACATTAATAGATGCTCAGGTCTGAATCCCAGAGCTATGAGGCAGACACCTTACCCACTGAATTGTTTGTGGTTCTAAATATCTCCAGTATATTCTCTAAAGCTCAGATTAGCTATTCTGCCAAATCCAACTCAATCTCCTCTTATAATTGCTGTTGCCTGTCATCTGTCCCTCAACATTCTAGTAAATTTCTCTGAATTTATTCCAACGATATCACCTTCAGTTTTAAAATGTAGATCCTACATCCTTACATGATACACCAAACACAGTATTTCATTTGATGTTGTACATTGATGCCATTATATTTTAGTTATGTCTTATCAACCTCTCTCTCTCCTCGATTCTTGCATTTTTTTCTGCAAGTTTCTCTAGAGTGGTGCTTGTAAATTAGTAAAATGGAGTATTTAGTTGAAAGGATATGATACTGATGTACTGGGGAAAGTTAGAAAGATGGATGAGTGCAGAAGTTTTAACGTATCAATCATTTGTAAATTGTTCCAACAAGGTACTTACAGCATTATAGTGTAAAAGTTGAAGCGCTGAGACATAAACACGCTTCTTACACCCTGCAGACTTCTGTACTGTCTTCAGGACCTAAGGAAGTAAGCAAGTCACCCTGAATAAGTCAATTTATTTCTTTTTGCACCCACCACAGACATGTATACAAGATTTGTATCAATTTTATTTCAAGCTAAAATCATATAATAATAGGCACTGCATCATGCTGTTCCTATTTTACTCCAGAGTTTTTCAACATGTATATTGATTGTTAAGATCAATTGTTCCGCAGCAGGGAATTTTAATTCACTCCTTAACTTTCTTATTATAATATGTAGTAGTATTTTTTCTAGGCACTTGTTACACAGAGACACAAGTGCATGTTTAAACAAGAGCATAGTTGTGAAAGAACTTTATCCTTATCACAGGATATTTATGTTGTTAGGATACTTAGCCTTAGTAATTAACAAACTATGCATTGGACATTCTTTATAGGTTCTTCACACTGCTTTAATAGCTCTACTTTGGACAGCTTATAACAGCGATGGTACATACAGGTTTTCATTTCAGGATACCAATATATGACTACGGCTTTGTCGTAGTATACTGACGTTTAGCTGCTACAACAGTAAAATAAAGGTTGACTGTCCAATGCAAAACAAACATACAAAACACTACTGTGTTCCATACAGAAGAATCAAATAGTTATCAGCTGAAATGAGAGCACATTTTTTATTAAATACTTAAACTTACAAGCTGCTAAAAGAAAGCTATTGCCCACCATTAAAAATACACTGTTAGTTAAAAGTCACCAGTATAACAAGTCAAGTTACTCGAGCCACATCATTAGAGTAGTGGTATAAAGCCCTAACTACACCACAAAAGACCTGACTTTGATTAGCAGCTTAGGTGCCTGTAGAAGCTGACTGAGGAGGATAGGAGTGTAGGAGTGAGTGGCCATTGTTGGCTTGAACATCACTGGGGGGCGTGTGGTAGGGAGGCAACTGTAGCTCACCACATGGGTGCCAACTAGTGGGAGCATTTGGTGTTCATCTAGTTGAGGTCCAAGCTAGCAAAGCCTGCACTGCCATAATGCATTCACACTAGGCAGCCAAGGGGAATTTGGTATGTGGAGGTTTGCTTCCCTTTGGGAGGTAGCAGTTGTGAATTCAGAGGAGCCACTGGATGGGAGACTGGACTGGTCCCAAGCGGAGAGGATATGCCCCCCCCCCAGTAGCAGTATGCTGGCCTACACCCTACTGCCTGACTCTTGCTGGTGAATGGAGAGCTGATTGAGGTTCCCAGGGAGGAACAAATGGGCTGTAGGGCTGATGCCTATTCCAGAAATACCTAGCTCTTTTTTCATCAGAATGAATGGGCCAACTGGGTGAAGGTAGAGGAGCCATCAGACAAGGTCCTGGGGTGAAAGTAAAAAAGAAAAAAAAAAAAAAAAACAAGTCAAGACATCTTACAGCTACCAAGACCTCCATGTATCATAGCAACAACACAAACATACTTCTATAAAACTACCTCACAGCATAGAATACTCTGTTAGGCCAAATGGAAAAAGCTGTCTAGCTAACTCTTTTTTAATGGCTCTGAAAGACATACTCCATTAGGAAATATAAGTACAGTTGTTAAAAAGAAACAGTTAAATCTAGGGACCTGATGCCTAAGCTATCCTATTTTAAAAAAATCATACGAAACTGTGAAATGTGCAGTCATAATGATTCACAGAGATACCTATGTAACCAGCGAAAACATGTTGATACGTTTATTGGTGCGTACTAGGTTAATGACCACAAGGGCCTTTTTAAGCTTAGCCATGCATCTCAAATCTCTTATGAGTTCTGATACCATTGATAAGTGTAAGCAGGGGCTTGGAAGATGAAACATTTGCACGAAGAGGCCTGGGAGATGAACCATTTACAGGCTACTTGTGTCCATTAGAGACATAAGTGCCAAACCAGGGATGAATTTCCTGTTCCTCATCCAATTGTCCAAGTTACAGTTTAATTGAGTTAGGAAGGAGCTCTGCTTCACATGGATGGGGAGCCTATTTCAGAAAAGGGGTAGCCTCTAGAATACATACCTATCTTTCCAGAAGGCCTTATTTATATCACAAGCAATGTTTATGGCTTTGGAATGAGTAATTCTTGTGCTGTGTACATATATAGTGCTAGTATCTTTGTATGTAATGCAGAGATATCTGTACATAAAAATTCATGTAAAAGCACAGCTATAGTAGCTATTTAACTTTATCAATGCTAGTATCATTGTATCATACGAGATACAAGAGAACTGAGCCATAGAACTACTTACACCTTGCCAATACTCAGGGCAAAGCAAATCAGTCCTGGAGTAAATGTATAGGTACCCATCCAATCATCCAGGTTTAATATGAAGGATACTAAGGTGTTACTTTGTTTAACATGCAGAGACATATATAGGGTAAACATTGGGTAATAACGTTATCTCCAAAGTGTGTTTTATTTATGTGAATTAACTCATTCACTCAAATGGAGCTCAGGAAGTTTGCACTGTAAATTCCAATGGGCGGAGCTTAAACCTTTTGACAGAATCAAATGACGTCCTCACATTTCAAACAAATGTTCATATCTCTGATACCATAGGGGTTATTAAAGAAGTTTAGAAAATGGGCTTAATGTACGTCAGTACCCTGATTGGAGAACGAACGCTCTCCGGCAGGGTATTAATGTACAAGTAATGCCCAATGAAAAATTAGTCCAGAACTCACGGCAGTATATGAAGCTGCTGTGGAGCTCAGTCTCAGAAAACACAATGTCTGCCATTAGTTTACACTTGCTAAACAGTGCTTTTGCTGGTTAGCAAATGTAAAGTGTCAAAAAAAAAAGACAAAAAAAGGTGTGTGTGTGTGTGTGTGTGTGTGTGTGTGTGTGTGTGTGTGTGTGTGTGTGTGTGTGTGTGTGTGTATATGTATGTATGTATGCATGTCAGTGAAAGAACGAGCGAGCAGTTATTTTACACTCGCCAAGCAGCGTTTTTGCTGTTTAGCGAGTGTAAAGTAAAAAAAATAAAAAAATAATAAAGCATGTGTGAGAGACTGTATGTTTGTATTAGAGTAAGAGAGAGAGCGATCGATTGAGTGTGTGTGTGTGTGTGTGTGTGTGTGTGTGTGTGTGTGTGTGTGTGTGTGTGTGTGTGTGTGTGTGTGTGTGCTGTGTGTTTGTGGGTTTTTTTGCATTTGTGAGTGGATGTGTGCATGAAAGCAAAGAGACTGTGTGTTTGTGTGTGTGTGTGTGTGTGTGTGTGTGTGTGTGTGTGTGTGTGTGTGTGTGTGTGCGAGAACCAACGATCCCCTGATAGCATGTGTGAGAGAGAGTGAAGAGAGAATGATCGCTGCCAATCCTTAGAGAATGGGCTCTCTGTAAAATTGTTGTGTTTTACTTACTTATATATTTTTTTAAGTACGGTTTTATTTTTTTAATATATTTTGGATGTAAAACGCTTTCTCCAACACCATTAACATATACTACAGCAAGTATGAAACATTAGGTGGAGGAACTATTTTTTACATCAAAAATATATTAAAACAATAAAATAGAACTGAAAAAAAATACATAAGTAAGAAAACACAATAATTTTACAGAGATCCCATTCTCTAAGCGCAATAATGCCCTCCAGGGTGTGTGCTAATGTGTAATGACAATCCCTTAAGCACAAACTATTTTTGTAGTGGCAGTATTCTTTAGGTTCTAGGTCTTAAACTGAATTTTATAAGTCACAGTAGACACAGTAAGTATTAAGCTTGTAATATTTTGTAAACAACGTACAATATATCAACAACCACTCAAGTTACATACATACTGTCAGCAGCATTTTATTCGTCTAGCTGAGAGCTCTCATAAGAGGCTAATGAGTTCTGTCTGTGTTACTCAGTTCTTTAGATATTTAGAAAAATGAGAAAATTATATCTATATAAATCAATATCATAAAAACAGCAGTTAATATCTCTTTACCTGTACTAGACAGGGGTCAAATATTAATGCAGTTGAGTTTGCCATTGTTTAAGCTTTATGATGAAATCTTTTAAAATCTTGTACATATCATGGTTTTGGAATTATTGATGCTAATATGAACAAGCAATATTTGACACTTTGAGGTGTCAGTAGGAGTTAACTGCAGATGCATCTGGAGGCATCACTCAGATGTAATGAGTTAAGCCCCTAGTTCTGGTATTACTAGACCCATTTAACTTGCGAAGATACAGGAGATTACAGAGAAGGGGGTCTCCAGGGGTGTAAGATGCACAGATCATCAAGCAAGCCTATAAGAAACTGAGTAAAGGGATAACACTGCAAACCTTTGCTGGTTGCCCATGGACTTTAGGCCAACAATCTTCTTGGTTAGGAACTTATGAAGCGTTTCCAGTTGCTTAATATGTTTAGAAATCCCAAAGGGGGCATAGTACTCATAATTTTTCTAATTAAGGCTGAATAAAGAGGGATGATAACTTATTTTAACCTGGATGATATACCTTTAAATATTATTTTTTTATTCCTTTGCTGACTGGGTTAGTCCCATAAGGTTAGTAGTTACTTTTCAGGGGAGACCCACTGTGGTATTTATACTACTAGGAGAAATTTGGCCAGTGCATCAGAGAACTTCCCTTACTCATTTGTTGTGAGCAGGATCCATTTTGGAGGAGCAAATCCTGCATCTGTTCCAGTCATAGAGGTGGCCTGGAGAAACAGGGAGGCGGATGGAGAGAGAGAAGCAGATGATGAAGTAGTGAAAAAAATGAAGGTGAAAGCAAATATTAAGACCAGAGAATGTGTGCAGGATTCTGAGGAAATGTTTCAAAGAAACCTGTTTGATGGAGATTAGTCAGTAAATGATGGATGCATAATTACAAGCCTCTGGTTGGGAGGGCTGATTTAATTAAAGAAATGGTGGTACAGAGTGAGCCAGAAAATGAAGGAGAAGTTTCCTGGGGGGGCATTATGGAGAAAATACAAAAGAAGGATGCAGAGACAGTCCTGAAGAATAGCGGTGAGATGGAAAAGAAAACATTTGCAGAGAAAGTAAAAATGCTAAATTTGCAGCACATACCCCTTCCAGAACCCACCACTGTATAGCACTGAAAAGCCTAAATTGGTTAGAACTGCCATATCAACCAACATATACACAACTGCTTACTACCTATAAGATTATCCAGCATCCATCTGCCTGTCCAGCACTTAAAAGAATTCTACATAACTATGCTCCCAGTTCATCATTGCGATCCAGTGATCAAAAACTCCTCTCTTTCTATAAATGCAAACTGCATTTTCTGCAAATTTAGTAACTTTGTTAAAGCATTGTTAGGATGGCACAGTGGTGCAGTGGTAGCATTGTCACCTCACAGCAAGAGGTTCTCCAGGTTAATTCTAAGCTGGGGTGCCTTCTGTGTGGAGTCTGCTTGCCCTTCATGCATTCGTGTGGGTTTCCTCCAGGTGCTCTGGTTTCTGCCTACGTCACAAAGACATGCATCTGGAGCATTTCTCCCTGGGCCTTCCTTGTTCCAAGTTTGACTTTCCCGGTAAACAAATGTTAAATAAATAAATAAAAATAAATAAAATAAGGTAAAAGTGGAGTAGCAAAAAAGAAGGCAGAAGAAAATGAAAAATAGAAGTATATCATAAAGATTAAAAGTAAAGAAGACAATAAAATGGACAGGTATGATGTGTGGGAGAATTTAATAGCTCCTTTAGGTGTAAAAGCACATGAGGTAAGAGCATTTATTGTGACATTTTTGAGACTTTTTTTCCAATGGAAATTTTTATTGGAGAATATGAAAAAGAAAGAATGTAACCCATGAAATCTTTATGTGATAAAAGTGTTTAGTAGGGAAACAAAAAAGAAGATTCATGTACAATTTTAAACAGTGGTAGAAAGAGAGACTTTGAAAGGGAATTTGAAAGCTTTATGTAAAGAAGTACTGGACATTGCAAATGTTTATGACAAAAGGGGTTTATGGACTGAATGCTGGGACTGTAATATTGTGTTAGAAATAGAAAGAGAAATAAATTATACATATAGCAAGCATGATAAACGTGGAGGGGAACAGAGATGTTGTAAAATACTGGGGACAACCCAAAACATGTTTCTTTTGTGGAAAAGAAGGACATTTGAAAAGTAACTGTGACAAAAGAAAATGTTATATTTGTTGGGAAATGTGACATGATGCAAAAAAGAATGTTAATTGAAATGTTATAAATGCAACAAAATTAGACATTTATGGATGTATTGTAAAAATGAAAATAACTAAGGAAAAAGAAAGAGAAGAAAAAATAGAAGTAGTAGAAACAGAAAAAAATAGATGAGAAAAAAATAATAATGAGGGCATTGAAGAAAGTTCTTAAATAAGTGATGAAAAAGACATAAACTGGGAGGTAGTAAAAGGAAAAAATATATTGGTAAAAGTGTAAACTACAGAAAAAGAATATTTAAAGGGATAAGTACAAAATAAAAATTAAGAAAATGGGTGAAAAAGAATATACGCTGTTAAAGACTGGGACTTGATAGCTGTTTGACTCACAGACAGAAGGTACAGTGTTTGATTCTCTCCTTTGGAAAGGGAATTGGTTAAATTTAAAATGACCTATTATGAAAACTACCCTGATAATTAGCTGTGAAACCATGAAGCTAATGAAAATGGGAAAGTGAAAATTTTACAGTGCTTTATGTAAATGTGAATAGTATTAAGAATATAGTAAGAAGAATAGGAATTTTGGAGAGGTGTAATACATGTGATGCAGATGTTGATATAATTATATTAGAAGACACATTTTTTTAACTAATGAAGAAAGATTACAAAGAGAGAAACTTCGGGGAGGAAAGATAATCTGGAATTTGGGTAATGAGAGATGCTCTGGAATAACCGTATTCTGTAGAAATACAGTAAAGATATTAGATGTAACTTTACCAAAAATGGGAAGATTAACCATTGTAGATTAAAAATGAAAAGAACAGGTATATAGAATTATAACATTATATGCTTATACTAAATGTAAAGAAAGGGAATGCTTATTTCATCAGATTTGAGACTATGTAATGATAAATATGAACACTATAATAACAGGAGACTTTAATTGTGATTTAAGAGACAAGCACGAAAAGATAGGAATATTATAAGAAAATGTTAGAAGTTATATGATGTAGTAATTTGAAACTTTGGGACAAAAGTTCATGGACTTACAAAAGGGGTTTGTATAGAACTGAAATAAATTATTTTACAGTATTAGAAGGTTTAGTTATAGGAGAAGGAGAGGTAGTTGAAACATGATTTTGTGATCATCTTGCAATATGGCTGGAGATAAAAGAAAACAAGGAATATATAAAAATATGAAAAGAAATAAAAAGGATAAATGAGAAACCATGGGATGAAGAAGAAAAGAGAATAGCAATACAGTTGTGGAAAGATCATACTACTATGAGAACATTTTATAAAAATTGGTCTGAATGGTGGATGCTATTTAAGGAAAAATATAAAAAAATATTTTTTACAGTGGCAATATGATGTGAGAAAAGTAGAGAAAGAAAAATATAAAAGAACATATAACAATGCATTGGAAGATTTAGAACATAATGATATAAAGTTCTTTGACTTTAGAAAGAAAAAAAATTATATGAAAAAATCAAGAAAAATTCAAGAATTGTCATGTAAGCAAATAAACTTTTTAAAAGGAAAATGAGAAGTAGTATCAAGTTACTTAAGCAGATAAGTAAAGGAAGATGGTAGTGTGATGAGAGAAATAAAAAATGTAAAATGAGACATAGAAAGAACTCAGGAAAAGATTATGAATAGTGTAGTACAATATGTACAAGAAATGTTCAAAGAAAAAAAGGTAGAGAAAAAACATGGAAAGCAAAAAAAAAGTTAACAGAAAAAAGAGACTAGAGAGTTGGAAATAGTGTAGTACAATATGTAGAAGAAATGTTCAAAGAAAAAAGAAGGTACAGAAAAACATGGAAAGTAAAAAAGTTAACAGAAAAGACTAGAGAATTGGAAAAGGAGATGTCTTTAAATGAGCTAAATAAAGTATTAAGAAAAGTAAATATACATTCAGTTGCAGGCCCAGATGGAATAGGGTATGAAATGTATAAAAATTTAAGGGATTGTCAAATATATAGCTATATATAGATATATAAAATATTTTGAATGAATGGTAAAATTAAGTTTTATATATAAAGAATTCTGTAGTAGAATACTAAATTCATATGGAAGAAGGAATATAGGAGAAAAGTGAAAAAGTGGAGACCAGTAGTATTGAATAATAATGGTTATAAGATTCTTATGAAAATAATACAAAAGAGATTTGAAACTAAAATGTAAAATATTATGGAAGATAGCATATATAGTATAAAGGGGAAGGGTTGTCAAGAATTATTAATGATAGAGAAATTGTGGAGGATATTATGAGCAGAAGAGAAGTGGAAATCATGATAAGAGACTTTAATAAGGCATTTGACACAGCTGGACATGAAATCTTATGGGGAAAAATGAAAGAATATAATATAAGTGAGAAAGTTAGGAAAATATGTATGTCAGTGTATAGTACTAATAAAGTAAAAATACTTGTAATGGCTGGTTAAGCCAAGAGGAACATGTAAAGAGTGATGTAAGACGGGGGTGTCCAATGAGTTGTATACTGTTTGCATTAGTTATGAATATGATAGCATGTGAAATAAATTGCAAAATAAGGAGGTGGGGTGTATAACAGCCGAAAGGTTAAAAATTCCAGTTCTGTTAACATATGCAGATGACATAATAATTGCAAAAAAAAAATTAGATAAAAGAAGTAATAATGTGCACAAATGAGTGTCTAGACATGGTAGGAATGGCTTTAAGTAAAGATAAAAGTAAAGTTTTAGGTGATGTAGTAAAGATCAGGGGTATACACATGTTATAATGAATGAAATTTTCTATGTTAGGTATGTAATTTAGGAATAAAGATGTAAGTGGAATTCAATGGGGAAAAACAATAGAAGAAATAAAGCAAATATGTCTTTTTTGGAGAACATATACATTATCATTAAAAGGCCTAGTTGATAAATTCAATATTGATGGGAAAATAGCATGCTTAGCAAGTATATTTATGTTGATAGCAGTATTTGAAAAAGAATTATTGCAGCTCATTTTCTTCATTTATATTGTGTTCTAGAATAAACCTAGTAAAAACAGGAGTTTTGTATGTAAATAAAGAAGGAGGTTTAGGGTTAATTAACCCAGTGGTATATGCTGCTTCATTAAATTTCTATAAAGTGTTAAACTGGATAAATGAAAAAAAATGAGAGATTAGTAGTAAAACTGTATAAATATAAGTGCAATAAATTTTGGGTTATGGTAAAAAAGTAATGCAGAAACAAGCAAAGAACAAGGAAATTAAGCTCCTCTAAATAAGTCTGAGGAAGTATCTAAGACGTGAAAGTGCTAACTTCATTAAATAGTTTTACCAGCCCTTTGCTGTGTTTGTTCTCTCTTTTTGTGTTTTTTTTTTATGATAAAAAAGAGTGAAAGAAAAAGAGTGTATAAATGAAGAAATAAAATGTTACCAAGAAAAAAATATTTTTTGGAAAATAAAAATTGACGATATAGAAAAAGATTGAAAAGTATGGTATAAGAATGTAATGATAAAACATTACTACATTAAACCATGGGAAAATCTAACAGATAAAAAATAAAGCTATAAAAATAAGAAGCAAATGGTGTAATCAGAAAGTAGAATGTCAAGTTTTTTTGTAGAGACTGTTAATAGGTAATTTGCCAGTAAAAGGAAATATGCCATATAAAAGAAAACTGAATATGTTTACATTGTCAAGAAGAAGAAACTATGTAACATGTTTTTGTAATTTAAAAGAGTAAACAAATGTTATGGGAAAACTATGTGAAATTTTTTTTGAAGCTATAAAAGAAGTGGGTAAAATAAACATGGATATGATTAAATATGGATATTATAAGAATAGAAGTAAATAATATGTTAAAAGAATTGATAAAAAGTTATTTTATGTTATATAGGGTATATGGAATGAAAAAAATAAATGAAATTATGTTTAATATTAAATGTTTTTTAGCAACAGTATTAAATAAAATCAGATGATGGTTAAGGAAAAAGGAGTCTGGGTCTAATAGGGATGAAAATTTAGCACAATTGTAAAAGAAATTATGAATACGTGTAAACAGATTTGTATATTTATATATCTGTATATATGTAAATATGTAAATATTTTGTAAATAAAATTTATTTTTGTGTATATGCTGCACTGCACATTCCTACTGGTGTAGGAATCAAACCCATGGCCTTCTGTGCCAAGGGTTAATGTGCTACCCATTGCAATACTCAATTTCAGCAATAATACAAATATCTGTGCATTCTGCATGCATGGCACATCAATGTTCACTGATGGTTGGCCCTTTTGCTCTGAATTATACTTCAAATGATGCCTCTTCTTTTTTTAATAAGGCCCAACCTATTACCAACATTTAGATCTTAATTGTTCTAAGTAGAAAGATTTTCTGATTACTTCTGCTACATGATGGTCAAAGGAGAAGGAAAAACAATTATCAATCTCAGTTCTAAGATCTCTGACTACATTACCATTTTGGAGGTTTGTACTAGCTCTACTGTACATTGAGGGAGAGAGCTGCTTACCAAATGTAACAACATTGCCCTTTTTTATATTTAAATTTACTCCTTTTTTCCACATACCACTTGTTTGCAAGGGTTAGTTCCTGCTGTAAAGAAAGGGGGCCAGAGGAAGATTTGACAATAACACCTAGTTGTTTGCAATTGTCCGCAAACTTAGCAATCCAAAAATTCCTGGTCTGGAGATCAGAGAAGTAGATGCCAAAAGGAAGAGGTCCCAGTATTGAGCCCATGCTCACTTCATTAGTTACCGTCCTACTTTCAGTGGAGGTGCCTGCCACCTTAATTATGTGGGATCTATCTTTCAGCCTGTTGGGTATTCATCTCACCATGTGTGTACCTGCTTTTAAGGCGCTTAGCTTGTTTATACCAGCACAGGTATAGTTTTTGGCAGTTAACACAGAGGATTAAGGCTCTGAGCTGTTAATGAGCTGCTTCCTGAACCCAAGGTATAGGGGTTTGATTCCTTTCACTTCCATTTGCCTACTGTGTGACTACGAGCAAGTCATTTAACTAGACTGTGCTCCAAAGTTACAAAAGGGAAGTTTGTGTCCAGTGGGTTTATCCAGTTAACAACTGTCTTTTGGCTTTTCCTGGTTAAGGACTGCCACAGCAGAACTCAGGCCCACTAATGATTGGCAGTGAATGTATACTGTGTCGAGTTGCCAGCCAGGAGCCCAACCTTCAAAGAAGGCACACTCACACATGCACGCACCTACCTGCATTTCTTTAAAGTCACTCAACCTCAGGGAGGACATGCAGACTCTGTCAAATGCTTTGCCCAGATCTAGATAAGCTATGTGAGCAAAATGTCCACTATCAACAGCCTGTGTGACCTTCTTCAAGAAGTTACCTAAATTAAGTAGGCAGGATTCCCATTTGACAAAGCCAAACTTCTTGGGTCTAGCCTGAGGTCATATATGATGCATTCCATGGGTTTACAAATCACACTAATTATGCTAATGGGTCTATAATTTCCCTACTCAGTGGTAGGACCACCCTTGTGTAGAGGCATCTCCATTGCAGTTTTCCATAGTTACAAATCCTGTAACTAAGCTCAGATTAAACAATATAAGGAGGGGCCCCACATAACTGTTGCTATTTATTAGGCATCCTGATGAATTATCAGGCCACATGGTTTTAGAGAATACCTTCAGTATGTTTTCCTTTGGGATATTAGGAGGTGTAAAGGAATGAGGAATTAGTGGAATTAGAATAGTGTCAAGGGATAAAGTGTGCATTAAATTTGTCTACTAGTATATTTGCTATGTCTACTGAGTCTGAGTGGGTGGTTATAGATACATGCAGAGCACCACCAGGAGTTATTGCTCAGTACCTAATATAACTAAAAAAACATTATAACTAATAGTATAACTATTTTTATTAGCTGATATGTTTTTTTTAATTTAACCAGTGCTTTGTAAATATCCTTAAGATAATAACCCCTTCTTAGGAACATATTTATTGAAATACACATTTCTTTAAATAGCTCTTCACTATCATTACATAATCTGTAAACCCTGAGTAATTCCTCAAAGGGCAAGGAATCTAATAGATGAGATGGATGGTAGCTAGTTCTATGAAGAAAATGATTACTGTTTTCAAATTTACAATAAATTCTAGTCTTAACTTTTTTTGCCAGCTATCCCTGTGAGGTCTACATCCAAAAATCTAACTGTATTTCAAAACTGAAGCCCATCAAATTTACTTTGAAATCTATTAACATCCAAATCTTTAATAAAAGAGAGAAGACCTACCAAGCCACCTTTACATAACAAGACCAGGTTATCTATAAATATATAGTATGAGACAACAAATGTTTTAAAAAAACTGATGTCTATACAAATATTCTACCTCATACTTGCCCATAAAAATGTTCGCATACACTGGAGCAAAAGATGCCCCCATGGCTGTACCAATTTTTTGTACATAAACATCTTCTCAAAAATAAAAATAATTGTTATTTAGACAAAATTCAACTAATTCTAATATATAATTAATCAGTGGATTGTCCCCAAGAAAAAAACTTTATAGCCTCCAAACCATGCTGGTGCTGGATAGAAGTATATAAATGTTTAACATCAATGGAGACCCAATACATGTCTTCTGTCCACTCAATGACTTTAATTTTATCTAAAAAATCAAAAGCATCTTTGATGAAAGATGCTAATTTCATAACATAGGGCAACAAGTAATTGTGAAGAAATATACCAATGTTATGTAAAAATAATTGGTAGCTGAAATTATGGGCCTACCTGGTGTGTTATGCATACTTTTGTGTAGCTTGGGAAGGCAGTAGAAATAAGCAATGGAGTTATTATCATTATATAACTTCTTTTCTATATCATATCAGCTAAAATGCCCTAATCTGTATCCTTTAAACAATAAATACTGAAATTCTATTTTAGCATTTTGATATTCACATAATGTTACTTCTAAACTTTATTATCACTAAGGTGATCCATACACATATGCATCTATTGTTTAGCATGCATTACTACTAATTGATTGCCCTTATCTGAGGGCTTAAAGATAAGTTATTTTTGTCAGTTTGAAATCCCTAAATTCAAAACTATCAATTGCATGGGATTTCGATATTTGGAAAGAGTAGGCTTCAAGCTGATGGTCAGAGAGGTGGAACGTGTAGTGGCTGCATTCGTTAGCATCAGATCAAGAATATTATTGTCTCAAGTTGGTTTGTTAACTGTCTGTTCCAAAGAGTATTTATTTATTAACTCTAAGAATCTCTGCTCATACTCAAATTTGTAGGTATGGGTGCCTAAGCTTATTGGTCTCTACTTATAAAGGCATTTTTGGTAGTAGGCAGAGAGCCTCAGTATCAGGCAATTTGTTTTTAAAATGTCTAAGCATTGAGAAGAGCCACCTTGGTATGGTCTCAGTTAGAGTTAGAAGGATACCATTGATATCTGCTAGGTCAGGATGTCCTTTAGCTGGACTCTGCCTAATACAGCTCTAGGGGAGCAGCAAAGGCTTTAGCCAGTAGAAGCCATATCATGAGAGATGCATGGTGAAGCAAGTTGGTCTGTCAGTCATCTCATCCTGTGTCGACACATACTGGCCCACCTAGAATGACACCAACAAGAAAGACAGTTGTTGAAGCCAAACATTATTAATTTGAATACATTCAAAACAAATAAAGAAACTAAAAGTAAAAATAAACTTGGAGGACAACCAAGAGACTCTCACAACAAAAATTTAATAAAGCGCTTTTCAGCCGGGTTCCTATCAGAGTGAATGTATATTAAGGAATTATTTTTGTTTTTGAATGTATCTTATATCAAAATTATACTCTTTTATGTTTTTAAAGGGGAATGAGGTTGTCATCTGAGTATTGCAGGGATATTTAAACTGAACAATTGTTTGAATTGTGTATCTGATGAAGTCTGGGTAAGAACCCGGACAAAAAGCACTTAATTAAATTTGTTTTGTGGTGAGAGTCTCTTGGTTATCCTTCAAGTTTATTTTTATCATTAATTTGAATATTGGTGGCAAAACACAATATACATAGTAATCTATCTGGACTTAGCTTGTCTGTCTGCTGCAACAAATTCTTGTGAAGGTTGAAAGTAACAAAGAGGTGGTCTACCTTTTTGTGTTCATTAGTTCAGTGGAGGACAGAATCAAAGTCAAAAATGCATATCCGGGAGAGAAAGGATACATTCACAATTAGTTTCAGTACTTAGAAGGGCTACTACAACAAGATGAATTGCCTGGAGCATAGTTAGGACTTAAACCTCTACTTCATAGAGCCAGATCAGACCCTTGAGATGCTCCATGAGATCTATTGCTCACATAGCCTAAATACAATGTACGATAGTACTAGGGAGACTGTAAATCCCTTGCTGATGAAAAAGTCCAGGATGGGATACACTGTGGAAGGCTTCATGAGGTCTGCGCATACTACATCTATCAGCTGTCATCTAGCTATGACTTTGAGAATGGTGCTAGTAAATAACAGGGAAACATATTATTATGTCCATTACAAAATTCACGGTGCTACACACATAGCTGTCCAAATTGTTCCAAATGAGCCTTGAGCTCAGAGGCTATAATATTCTCAGAGAGTTTGAAAATGGGCTCTATATTTAATTCTCCCACAGTGACTGCCCTTAGATAGAGGCACTGCTATAGTTACTTTCCACCTGGTTATAAAAAGGGCTGCTACAAGGAAGGCTCTTGTGGCATGTGTGATGCCTACCACTGCTGCCAATATGTGATGGGCATCAATAGGTGTCATCCCCATGCTGGGACAGTAATCAAGGAGCCTTAATCCTCACCATTGACACTGGAGGGGGACATGCACTTGGAATAAAAATGGATACACTCAGTATTTCCAGATGCAGACCTCCCTGCATGAAGTACAATTTCCCTTAAGACCACACAGGGAACACACTCATCCCAGGGTCTGGATATCTCTATATCTGTCCCCCTCCAGATCCCCAGTAAGACTTCCCACTGGTACTACTGTAGGGTTAGGTCATCAACCAAGTGTCCAAGCCAAGTCCTCTAGCACCCTCTCTGTAAACCAAGTGCTGCATGTCCCTGCCCCAAGTAGCTGACACACACACACACACACACACACACACACACACACACACACACACACACACACACACACACACACACACATCTGGGAAAGGCTGGCACAGATTTACCTGTTGTTCCCCCTTCTGCCCAGTGTATAATGTAGTTATCACTGCCACCAGACACCCCTTAACAAAGGGTGTTCAATTATACTGTGCAATATTAATACTAATACAAATGGTAGTAGTTCACCAAGATGGCTAGGCCACCTGGAGTGGCCCACACAGTGTCACCAAATAAATATAAGTACTCTCAAAGATTAGATACTAAGGACCAGCCACAATAAAAGTTTTAAATATATTTAATAATAAATAATAAAAGAACACAAAAATATTAAATATATATCCACAGTAATCCATGGAGTTCAAATCATAGAAAATATTGAAAACAACATTGATGGACAGACTTATATAAATAAAGAAAAACAATCCCTAAACTAAGCTTCACTATATTCCTAACTGAATATAAGAGAATGTACTATACCCTAATAACTTACTTGGGCAAGGCAAGATGAAATATGTGAGCAGTCTTTCTAGTCAGACTCCCAAACAGAATACTCTGTTCTCTGAGATTTCTCTTTGTAATATCTGGGCTGGCAGAATGACCTCATCTGGTCACCTCACTCTAGGTTCCCACAATATCTCCTTTTCAAGTTGAGACAGGAATTGAACATAGACGGCTGCAATACATATCCAAATGTTTATGGCAGTGCCTGGAGGCCTCCCCTCTTTTCACTGAGCTAATGAACAAAGGCTCTGTCCCAGAACCAGTGTCTCTGGTCCTACACAGCACTGTGGTGTGAATTTTAGTGACATAGCAGCTCATTTACATTTCCCTTATTTTTCTTAAAATAAGCCATCTGATTAACCTTTGCTGTGCCAGTGTCCTCTATTAAAACATATACATTTAATTCAGTTACCACAATAAATGCACTTTTCTCTTCATTTCAGCAGGGTGCACTGTTTATACATTTTAAAACAATTAACACAAGTAAAGCTCACAAATAAATTTTCAGCACAGGCATTTGTACAGATCAGTTTAATATACTAATGACATACATTTATTTACAAAATTCTAGCTAGCTGTGCTGGCACAAGTCATACATCCACTGCCCTACCATTCCCTGACATGGCTGGCAGTACCTTCTATCGTCACATTATGTGCCAAGAGAATGCTTATGAATGTGTTACATGCCCTAAGAATTTTTGATATAATCCATCTTGGCTTAGTATTGTATGCCACTGATTTAGTTCTCTTAATGTAACTGGCTTAAAGTCATGTTTTGCCTTAGTTCATATGGATAGTGTAGAAATGGACAGAGTGACCAGCAGATGTACACTTACTAAAATGAGTAGCTACAGCTTCTGCAACAGAGAACTATATGCATTGTTCATCAGTATTACTGAGCAAATTAATGATCCTTTTCAGATCAGAGATGGGATGTTGGCAATGTTTACTTATCTATTAATTGTTAGTATTTGGACCAGCTGTCTATCAGGTTTTGCTTGATTTATATGACTACTCTGTTTCTCTTGAATTTATTGCCCAACATTTAGGTATAAGTATATAACTATACTTGAACTTTAATTTGAATGGATTACTGAAACATGTTGTACTTCACTTCAGAGGCAAAATATGGAATGCTTGTCTATGTGTTTTGTGCATATGAGGGGAGGATATAGTACATCTGCATTTATGTGCACAACAAGCATCACAACACTGCATTAACAGAGTTTATCTTTCAGATTTTGGTATTGTGTGCACATGCATGTGTGTATGCCTGTGTCTGTTTCTCTGTCTCTGTGTGTGTTGAATAAAACCATGCTCTCTTTGTCATGCAGAGAAATGACAATGTAGAATATGAGTTTTTTTTCTGCTGTGTGTCTGAGTGTCACTTAACTTGATTGCACCTGCTCTGATTCTCTGCCATCTCTGTGCATGTTACTTATTTGATTGCACAACAAATGTCTGGCACCTTTAAACTAGCTGCCATAATGGTTGCACAATTTCCTTTGATCTTTTATATCAATTTGTCATGATTTGTAATCTTTCCTTTCTCTTGTTAAAAAAACCTTACCCCAAGGCAAAATTGTTATAGCCAAAAGATTTACATTTTAAATATCAACATTTATCACAATAAGTAGCTTGTATTCACAAAATAAGGACAGGATTATAAAACTGTAGCATTTAAAAGCATTAGAAACAAAACTTGCAGCAGCACCTGTTTTGGAACCTGGCTAGTAGCATTTTAAATTCATTGTTATATTGCTTCCTGTTATAGTGCCAACCTGGATGCAAGTGTGCAGGGCTGAGATATAGCTTTGTATTAACATAATTTAAAAGAGAAAGAGTTTATTTGGATATTATGCTGAGCAGACAGAATTGGTTTAGACTGTTACACACTTAAATCATAACATAAGCCATTTCATTCTACAGTGGCAGCAAAGCCAGCTCCAATCAATTGCGCAACGTGAGCATTAGTAATGCAAAACTTGGAAAGCTAGCAGGGGCTTCCTTAGTAGTCCTGCTACAGAAAGTTCATAGCTTCAAGTAACAGATACACGTACAGCTTAAAAAAAGATCAAGTTAAATCATCTGCTCCAATGGAGCTCAGGAAGTTTGCATTGTAACTTCCAATGGGCAGAGCCTAAGCCTTTTGACAGAATCAAATTATATCCTCACACTTCAAACAAATGTTCATATATCTGGAACCATAGGGGCTATGAATAAAGTATAAATGGCAAACCCTTCAGAATAAATTATTTTTATAATGGTAGTATTGTTTAGGTTCTAGGTCTTAAACTGAAATTTATAGGTCACAGTAAACACAAACTATTACATTTGTAATATTTTGTAAACAACTTACAATATCTCAGCAATCACTCGAGTTACGCACATACTGTCAGCAGCATTTTATTCATCTAGCTGAGAGTTTTCATATGAGGCTAAGGAGTTTTGTCTGTGTACTTGGTTGTTGAGATATTTAGAAAAATGTGAAAAGTATATCTATATAAATTAATATCATAAAAACAACAGTCAATATCTCTTTATCTGCACTAGACAGAGGTCAAATATTAATGTAGCTGAATTTGACATTGTGTAAGTTTTAGGATGAAAGCTTTTAAAACCTTGTCCATAGCATGCTTTTGGAATTATTGATGCAAATATGAGCAAGCAATATTTGATGCTTAGAGGCATCAGTAGGAGTTAACTGCAGATGCACTTGGAGGTGTCACTCTGATGCAAAGAGTTAATACAATCTAAGGAAAATGTTGTCTTTATTTTTATTTTTTTATTTGTTAACTAGGCGAGTGGTCTAGTTAAAAGGCTCTTCTCAGCCACACCCCAAGACAGAGGCAAAATTCTATATTTATGGTATATGGTCACTCCAGTGGCATAGAGGGATAAAGCTTAACTATGGCCCAGTCAACCTGGGTTCAATTAATGGATCAGGTGCCTGATGGATCAGCAGGTATGGATGGCACATATAAATGTTTAGGCTGTGGAGCATGCAGAAACATTTTAGATGCCCTGAATATTTATTGTTCCAATACTATGAAAACGTATAAGCCACAAGGAAGGTTCACTTGTGAGTCTGATTATGTAGTTTATTATGGAGCCTCCACATCATGTGAGTTTTTATATTGGAAAAAACAGTAGGAAACTAAAAACTTGAATCTATGAGCATTCACAAGTGATCAAGAACAGTTATAGTTTGAATGCAATTTTTAGGCATTCTGATAAGTGCATGAAGTTTAAGAAATTTTCATTTGTGGTTTTGGATTATGCACCCAGAACTGAGAGGGGTGGGAGAAGGGAGGATGATTTGAACTAAGAGAGTACAAATGGTAAATTTTGCTTGACACATGGGGGCATGAATACTAGCATCAGCTATAAATGTGTTTTGAAAAGGAAACAGAAGATGTAAGTGTTATTACATGATCAGTTGTGTGGTACAGAGTTTTTGTTACAGAAATGGTAATTGTTAGAATAAGCAATGAAATCTGATGAAATCTTGTGTCGAAATAAGAGATTGTGAAGATGAAAATGTTGACTTCATTTTTTTTTATTTTTGAGTATTTAAGTTATTTTCTTTTTCCATTGGGGTATTCCTAATCTTTTCAATTACTGTGTATTGATTTTGTTGTACTTTGTTCTTGAACCAGTCCTACAAGGAGCTTATCATTAAATTTTATTGTTTAAATAAATAAATTCTGTTTGTACATCAATGTTTATCTAGCTTTTACTGAATGTCAGATCCACATAAAAAACTAGCAAACACCCACTTATTTGGAGATGCAAACTCATAAATCACAGGCTAGTTAGTCCCTGACAGATATTCTGCAACTCATATGTACGTATACAACATATTCAGCTCTCAGAAACTGACATAAGATGGATATTTTTCACTCGACAAAGTGAGACCATTTCCTACTCAGTGAAACTCTTTGACTGGAAATGCAACCATGGGTATTTTGCCAGTCTCAGTATCCTGATAGTATTTATTTATTTATTTATATATTTTTAATTTGCCCTTTGTTGACCAAGTTAGTCCCATTGGCCTCTTTTCATGAGAGAGCAGAGATAGTATTCATACTAACTTGGGAAATTTGGCCAGGGCACCAGGGAACTTCCTCTACTCTTTGATGGAGAGGAAGTGAAGCACTCTTTGCAGCTGCTAGGTGACACTGGAGGGCTGCTACTGCTGTTCTAGGAATTCCAAGATGGAGGGGAGTGCAGCAGAGATGGGGAGAGGAACAGGCGAAAACATATTGAAGGAAGGAGAAGGGCACAAAATAGTTCTTATACAGCTGGAAATTGGAGGTTTGGAGAGACAAGTGCTGGTAGATTTGATGAACCAGGCAGAGCCAAAGGAAGGAGAGGAAGTGTTATGGCATGACATGGTGAAGAGAGTATTACAGGAGGAAGAAACTCATAGGTTTAAAACAAAAGCAACAGATGGTGAAGGAAAACTCTGGAAGTATTCTCGGCAGGTGTGGAGTAGTCAGTTTGATGGGTTTGCCTCTGCAAAAGGGTTTTTTGCTACAAGAAGGAAACATAGAAGAAGGAACTGAAAAAGGACAAAGATGTTCAGTTTCACAATAGCCACAAAGAAGCAGTGGTAAGAATACAAAGTAAAAAATGATGTTAGTATGAACATGTATGACATTACAGATATTATTATTTTGCATCTTGGTTTGAGATTGAAGACAGAAGAGAATGAATCCCTTTGGAAGTTGAACATTTTTGTAAAATGACATTTAAAGGCTTTAACTTGTTGGAAAATGTATGACTCACACCGAAAAAAATATATACAGTGGCACCATGGAAAGTCTATTTATTTTAGAGCTTGGGATTTCAAGTAAAACAGAAGAAGAATGTGCAATTTAGGACTTCAGATATGGATGAGCATGAGTTAACTTTTTTCTTTTAATATGTAGTAAAGCACATGATGTTAACAAATATGTGATGAAAGAAGCATATGGACTGGGAGATGGGAAATGTGGGTAACAATAGATGTTACGGATGGTAAAATTCAACACATCTAAAATATAATTATTGTAACTGGCAAGAGAGGATTTGCTAAGTACTGGAACCAGCCTAAAACATGTTATTTCTTTGGGGAAGAAAATCATTTAGTACAATACTGTAACAAATTAAGGTGTAACCAATGTGGGGAGAGGGGACACATAGCAAAAAAACTGTAAGATGGTTTGTAGAAAATGTAAAGAATTTGGACACTTCTGGTTTTATAGTACCATATTAGAAAAGAAAAGAATAGAGGAAGAGGAAAACTCAGAAGAAAGATAAATAGTAGAAAATATTACTATGGAAGATGTTGAAAGAGAAGGTGGTATGGAGAACAGGATACTGAAGAAAGGTTAAATGATCAAGATGTTGTTAGAGAAGGAATGACAGTTCACTGTGAGATTATTAATATACAGGAAGAGAATACATCTGCAATTTTAGAAATTAAAGAGAAGGAAGGGGAGAAATGGGGACAGGAGAAGAATGCAAACAAATATAGTGAACAATCAGTTAGTTGGTGGGAGTTTTAGCATAAAGAAATGAAAAGAAAAAGAAAATGTGGAAGTAAAGCACTTACAAAAAGGACTACATAGGTATTTTAGCATTAAATGTGAATAGTATTAGAAATCATATAAGAGGTTTGGTGGTGTTGGAATGGTATAAAATAACAACAGTGATGTTTTATGCTTACTAGATACCAGATGTAACAAATAAGAAAAAAGAAAGAATACAGGGAGTGTAACAGGCCAAATTGCTTGGTCAGAAGGGAATGAGACAAGTTCTTCAATAGGAATCCTTATAAAAATGAAGAAATAAGAATTCTGGATATAACAGTACTAGTACCAGGAAGGGTAGTGATATATGAAGTAAGAATGAGACAAAAATACATAAGATTAATAGTGATTTATGCATATAATAATATAAGAGGGAGAAAAGCAATTGTTTGAAGAAATTAAAAAAAATGTTTTGATAAAAATGTCAGTAGTGATGGTCGGAGATTTAAACTGTAACATGAGAAATGAAAAGGGAAAAAATAACAGTTTATTATGATGCTAAGGTAATTAATAAAATGTAGAGGTTTAAAAGTTGTAAAGAATAGAGAATGGACATATAAAAGGGGACTTTTTAAGACTGAAACTGATTCTATACTTTACTCTAAAGACATGAAGGAATAATGGGGAGTACAGATATCAGAGTTTTCATGTCATAGAGCAGTATGGACTAGAAAAGGGAAGGCAGTGAAATAAAGAATGTAAATGGATAAAAAAATTAACTTCAAAGTTTAAAAAGGAGGATGAAATGATTAAGAGATAAATATTATGGAAAGATCATATGACAATGAGATTATGCTATGAAAATTGGGCACATTGGTAGGCAGTGTATACAAAGATGTATAAAATATATTTAGAAGTGGAAAGAAGAATACAAAAAAAAATTGGATGAAATATAATGAACTTTTACAAAATTACGAGAAAGAGATAGAAGAAGGACAGGACAAAAGGGAAATAGAAAAACATATGTATGAAAGAATAGAGAAAAAATAAAAATTATGTTATTTAGGCAAATATATTTTTGAATGGAAAGAAAGAGGAGTTTCCCCTTATTTGGGAAAAGAAATAAAAAAACACGGAAGGAAGGATGTATGCTATCATAGATGGCAAAAGAGACATAAAAGCAAGCAAGAAGATATTATGGAGATAGTAGAGAAATTTGCAGAGAAAATTTATTTAAAAGGAAATGGATGGGAAAGTAGAATGGAAAAGGAAAAAATCTGAAAAAGTAAAGATTTTATAGAAAATAATATTACATAGAGAGGGTGATAAGAGTAGGTAAGAATGAATCAGCTTCATGATATGAGTATTATGAGAAAATGAATAAAGATGATAGAGAAGTGTTTTTAAATATTAAATGAACAGATGAAAGAAGGTATAATGGAAGAAGAGATATGTGGCAGAGGCAGACTTCCAAGATGGCTGCATATTGAGCCAGTGATACAGTCACCTTGACTAAAATTCATTTACTGGCTGGTAAGTGTACTGCTTAGATGCAAGAAAATAAGACATTTAGTAAACCTGAGAGAAAATCAGCCAGAAAAGGTGAAGAGAAAACACTGGCTAGGAAGAATCCAACTGCTGTTGAGCAAAAAACAGTTCAAGCTTCAGCTTTGGTACAAGAGATGGCGTCCAGTAATTTAGGAGAAAAATAAATCAAATGTACTCAGAAATTATTGAAACAAATGAAACATTGAAGGAGTATATCAACTGAAATAACAAAAGGGTGAAAAAATAGAACAAGCTTTAACTAGCTAGTTAGATGAACTGATAAAACTGCAAAAATCAGATGTTGAAATGAAGAAAAGGATGACTGAGTATGAGACTGCACAAGAAGCGCTATTTAAAAAAATAGTAGTGTTAGAAGACAGATAATGCAGACTACACCTGAGATTTTCTGCTGTACCAGAGAACTGGAAGAAACAAATTGAATTTATTTTGTTAATTCACAAATAAGTCAATGGACGGGTACTCCACAGTAGGATTTGTTAACTGAAAGGGCACATCGAGTATATACCTCAAACCTGGCCATGAGAAAGCAGCCAAGACCTGTATTAGTAACGATGCAATCATGCAAGCAGAAAGAGTTGATCCTGACAAAACTGTGGCAGAATGAAAAAGTATTAAAAATTGGAAACAGCAAAGTCTTTGTGAAAAATGATTATCCACAGTATACCAGGCTGAATAGAGACAAATTTATCTCATCAATCAGGGAATGTTAACAGGTAGGTATGAGATTCAGAGTGCTGTATCCAGCTGTCTTCAGAATATTTTTCCTAAAACAATCAAAGACATTTTGATGTAGAAAAGGCTAAGGAGGAAATAAAAAAAGTTTATCCAACAAAAAGTGATCCAGCTAAGAGAATGCGACTATGTTTCTCATTTTTCTGACAATAAAAGTCATAGAGAGACTTTCTTGATGAAATCTTTTGCAGTGTTCCAAAGAAAAGTTCTTGAGAGAGAGAACAAAATCAAAGGAGTTGACTAGAAGATTTGGGAGTATGTTGGACTTGATCAAGAGTGTGGTGTTGAGAGATGGAGATGAAGAAGACCAGCAGCATTGAAATTAGTAAGTAATTGTAAGACTATAAAGCATCAATCACCTTTGTGAAATATGATTTTACAAGAAAAAAGTTCCTTTGTTGACTTTATTAAAATGAGGGTGGACTGTAAAGCATATACCCTGTGTTATCTCATTAATGTTTAAAAGGGAGCTAAAAGGGGAAAATGTAACTATACGTAAAATAATTCTTCTTATTAGTATTTGTATAAAACATTTCATGGCATAAATTATATGTTTTATATAGTAAAGCAGCTTTTTGTAGTGTGTAGTTGGGGTATTTTAAACATAAGGGAGTCTTTTCATGACTCTTGTATATGTTAAAAATATTAAAGTAAACATACTGTTTAGTTCTAAGATGTATAGGCTTTACAGTATAACAAGAGACAAAAGGCTGGACAAAAGCAAGTTTAATGTTAATACGCTGTGATCTTGGCATGCTGAAGTGGGAGTGGGCTGCAAAAATGGACAGGTATATCATGTAGAATTAAGATATGTTCTCTTATTTTTACAGGGGTGATTGTTTAGATTAATGGTCTTGACTTAAGATATAAGCAAGTGTTTTCTAAGCAAGTAGGCTTGAAAAATAAGACAAAATGATGAAAGTCATAAACATTCTATGTTTATTATATCTGCAAAGATATTAGTTTGTTTTATTTTTTCCATTAGCAAATGTTCAGAGGAGTTCAGAAGTCTGCAGCTGAAGGAAGTTGTACATTCTGTTCTGAAATTTATAAAGATTGATTGCTGACTACTTTAACATAGAGACAAGCTCTCTGCAGGTACAAGCAATTAATTGAAAGTTCTGAGCATTCTTTGCTTAGGGAAATGAAAATTTTAAAAGTACAAAGGCAAGCAGATCAGTAAAAAATAAAGTTTGAAATTATGGAAAGTGAATAAGAGATAGCAGCATCTCTAGCAGCCTTAATACTTTAATGCATTTAATAGAACAGTGTACAATTTAGTCGTTATTTAAAGATAGCCAGTATACTTTTTCTTCTGGCTAAAAGTTAATTTTTTTGAAAGCATACACTTTAGTTTTCACATCTGGGAGGGAAACAGAGATAAGAAAATGACATACAGCAATCAGTGTAAGTAGGAACACAGGCTGCAGCATGAGCTTTAGCATGGATAACCTTAATTTAAGTTAGGTGATGCCTGTGGGTGCAGCTCTTGACTGGGACTATTCTTCCTAGTTGGAGGGGTTAAATTTCATTATTTGAAGATGTACATAGTTTGATGTGTTTGTTCTAAGTTAATAGGGGATAGCGTGTTCTAAAAATGTATTTAATTTTTAGTTTGAGGGTTTTCATTAAAACAAAAAAATCTTGAAAAATGTGACATAGGTTCAAATGAGATGAGAAGAAACAACTGTATAAAGGATCAGCCTGCCAATGAAAGTTAGAAATGCACATTCAAAAAACTACCAGATATAATATGTGGAAACATTAGATTTTTATCATAATAGCTATGCTATCCATATTATCTTTGAGTGTAAATGGCCTTACAGGTATAGACAAAAAAGGAAAAGGTATCAAATTATATTAAGAAATGCAGAGTGCAAATAACAATGCTGCAGGAGACACAGTTGGAAATAAGTGAGTGTGTGAAAGGGACAAAGAAAGGATTTCAGGATGGATAGTCAGCAGAATATAAGGGACAAGGGAAAAGGGGAGTGATTATACTAAATGCTACAGGGGTCCAAGAGTGGTAAAAGAGGGAAGAGCCAATAATGGTAGATTTGTGGTAGTAAGGGGTTATTGACAGGGGTGGAGGATTACACAGGTATGTATTTATATCCCACCAAAAACTGCTACTATGGAGCTTAAGAATTTTTTCAGAGGCTGTTCCATTCAAGATGGCTACAGACTAACAGCTTCAGTTAACAACCCCCTAAAGGGGGAATTATATTGAACTGGAAGTTTTAGTATTACTGTCTCAATGTTAGAGAGTTTCTAAACAAATGCCCAATTATATAAAAAGACTTTGATATAAGGAAGTTTTCAAGTTTAAATATTACAATATTTAACATTCTTCAAAGAGTCCTTCCAAATCTCCTTATTCTTTGGAAGAAAGGTCTTTCAAAAAAGAGCTGCAACAAGTCATTATATCTCTACATGGGCTTTCTGTTAAAATTGATCAGTTTCAAAATAGCATGGACTTTATTCAAAATAATTGTTCTAAACAAACTAATCTTAAAACAATGCTAAGAAGCAAAGCAAACACTTTAAGTACATTGAAACAACACTAAATGAAATGGATGGAAGATTAAAAGAAGTAGAAGAAGAATATCAAACTGTTTTAATGGACCAGAATATTTGGCTTATCAACAAGATTGAAGACCTGGAGAATAGAGAACAAAGAAGCAATATAAGGGTTTTCAGTGTTCCTAAAAAAGTAGAACGATCTGGCATGGTGTCTTTTCTGACTTCAGGGTTGTCTCAAATCTTAAATTTGCAAGAAGAAGTGTTATGGCATTGATAGAGCTCACAAAGCCATTGGGAAGCCAGTTCCTCTGAATGCTTCTACCCCCACCCCACTGATCTATTGTTGTGAAATTCCTTTCCTATCTGGTTAAATAATTAGTCTTAAAATCTGCTTGGGCCAAATCCCCTATTAAAAGACAACAAAATATAATAATATTTGATAATGACCTTGTAAGTAAATTGTTAGAAAGGAGGAAGGATAATTGGCCCCTGATTAGAGAATTGCAACAAAACAACATCTATTCATCTATTATATTTGGCTAGACTTAAACTTTTCTTGCCTTCAGGTTCCAGAGTATTTAACACTAAGGAAGAACCATATCTTACATTTAAAACAATAAGCGTTTGACTATATTGAGAAAATGGACTGGTCCTATTAAACATTGAAGACATCTTCTGGGAAGAATGATTAGTCTGAAGTTTCCCATGAACCTATATTCACCCCGGGGATCACGTCAGTCGCCCTGCTAGACAAGGGTCCAGGGAAGTAAATAGTGTGGGAAGAAATAGCCAGGGAATTGTTATGGCTAGGCTTGTATAGGCCCTAGGGCTGATAGCCTAGTACCAACCTATGAACCTATGAACCCATAAGAAACTTAAAACTCCTGCATTTCATAAGAATAACAAAGAAAAGAAAGAAACTTGACCAATTATATAGTAACTTAAGCAATTATGAATATTCTCCTTTATTGTTCTAACAATAACAATTAGGTAAGGGGTATTTTCCTTTATGTTCTATTTTAATACCTTTTGCCTAAAATAAGATAAGGTTCTTTAGTAAATTCCATTTTTTACATGGTTACATTCATTTACTATACAGTATTAGTAGTTAAACCATTTATAATTATATTTAGTGGTCATGCTATTTTCTAAACCAAAAAGTTTGTAACCTTTTTATTAAATTACTGTTTTTTAATGTTAATTAACTTTTTAATATTCATGAGTTAGTGCTGCATTAGTTAGAAGTATTAACACAATATGCTGATTTACTTTTAATATTCATGTAAAAACTGTTGCTTTAATGACGCTTAGTAGTGTAATTTTCTTCTGCACATGTGCCTCCTTACTTAATCTTTTATCTTGTGTTAATGCAAGAAATTGCTAATGAGTGCAATGTATACTATTACTTTATTAAGTAGTTTTAAATAATCAGATAATTCCATTTTTATTACTCACTCTCTTTTATGTTTTTTTGTTATCTGATGCAGATATCTTTGTCCTATAATATCGATTTAATTTGAGGTCTGAGTGAAATTCTGTATAGGTATACAGAGAATGATTTCCATTGCATTATTTTACTGTTCACTTATTACTTCTGTTTTTTCTCTTATAGGTTCATAGCTTCATAGGTTAGTACTAGGCTAACTGCCCTTGCGAGCCATTGTAAGCCTAGCCAATTATCCCTTGTGAGACTCAAACCCTGCACCTTGTGTTTGTAAGGCAAACACCTTAACCATTAGGCCACATATTTCATCATGTTACTTACGGAATGAGAAATATTTCCTTTGTTTGTATTTTGTTTGTTTTGTTTTGCAGTGATTATCAGTCAGTGTCAATTATTTACCGTAGCACTCTATTAAAAATTGAATGTTTTATCTTCCCCATAAATATGTACAAGATATCACTTTTTTCCTGAGTCCTTTGAAGTTGGTAACAATGCTGAAATGGCTAGATCTATGTTTTTGTATATTTAACTTACCTCTAGTGTTACAGTTTTCACAGTGGATTAATGCTTATTCTTCTTGTTGAATATCTTGGATATGTTGTATTTTACATTCACCAGACTGGGTGTTACCATTGTTGCTGGTTTATGAGATATATCTTAAACAATGTTAACTATGGTTGGTGAAGGGTATAGATGGAAGATCTGGATCTCTGCTTTTTGGAATGGAAAGTCTTGGATGTTTATATTGATTTTTTTTTTCTTTTTAATAGCGTACTTGAGGAGTTTGGATGATAATCTGACAGTGTACTAAACTTGTGATCAACTTCACTTTATTACAGGTTCTGTAACAATAAATATAATTGCTTGTATTCAGTGGACTCAGTAAAGAGATGATGGTGTAGCTTTGGTGCTTATACTGTGCCACTCAGTTGAAATAGTTTGTAACTATTCAGTCTAGTGATTAAAGCTGGGTTGTTACTGAGCAGTATTGTGACTGAGCAATATGGGCACGAATAGCTTGTGTGATTCATTCATATGCCTTAATGATCTGCATATGTTCTGACATTTTGGTATAAGAAGCATAAAATTTGCAAGGACAAGGATTTTTTAATAATGGAGCTTTGGAAATCAATACTTTGCATGTAGTAAATAAGCTAGCAATAATGTCTGATAGGGTGTGTGTTAATGTGTAATTAACACCCGCCCAGGGATGTTATGAGGCCCAATGCCACAGAAGCCTAGTACACACCTATGACCTATGAACTTAGGCAACAGAAAGCAGAAGAGATTGTCACCAAACTTAGGGAACCTATAACAAGAAAAAATAACCAGAGATCCTGTGGGGTGTATTAGAGATATTTTGGAAATTTTATGCAAAATTATATAAAAAAGTGAAATGTGGAAATAAAGAAAGAGCGGGAATAGAAATATTTAAAGAAGACTTACTTATGCCAAGGTTAGAGGTAGATGAGGCTCTACAATTAACAGTTAGGATAGGAAGAAATGTGATAAAAACATTGATGTATAATCAATCTCCAGGAAAGTCTCCAGGATCAGATGGTATTTCTGTGGAAGTTTGGAAGTTATGAGGGAAGAAAGTAATAAAGATCTGGAAGTTTTGTTTAACAGTATTTTTAAAAAGAGAAGCATCAACATCTTGGAAGAAAGCTGTAGTAGCTGTTTTACCTAAAGACCCTTCAGACCCTGCTTCATATAGACTGATTTTAATGTTATAACATGATGATAAAATGCTTCTGTCTATACTAGCTACAGGAACGGCAAATGTGTTGCCAAAATTGATAGCTATGGATCAATGTGGTATTGTAGAGAGGTGGCAAACATTTGACAACATTAATAGAATACTGATGATCCAGACAGAAGTATAATGATAGAAAATGGGTCTATATTATATTCACGAATGCTTAGGTTGTAGAATACGGCATGATCAACACCTAATGAGTGAACCACGAGTACATTGAATGCTGGAAACCACAAAATTTGAAATCCAGATTCGGCATAGTCGGCCCTTCTGCGGTGTAGCTCCATAAGGTAAGTGTGCAATAGTTACGGACCTTAGGGTTAGGGTGCGGGTTAAGGTAAGTGCATAGATAGTAATGTATGTAAGAGCATTTGCAAATATAATATAGACCCATAGAAAATACTGCTGTTATTAATAAGTTTTTATGCAGAGCAAACATTTGACAGAGTGTGCTGAGGTTTTATGAGTAGGTCAATGGAAGCATGTGCATTCTCTGACACAATAACAAGGTTAATTGGGAAGATATATGAAAGATCAGAGGCAAGAATTAAAGTGAGAATGCTCCAATCTGATAACTTGCATTTGAATGGAGGAATCAGGCAGAGATGTCATCTTTCCTCTTTGTTTTTTGCTTTATATTTCAAGCCACTGCCAAAGAGAATAAGGTAATCAAAAATGCATGGATAAAATTGGTATAGTAATCAAGAAAAGTTTGCTTTATTTACAGATGATATTATTTTGTAACTGATACATCTGGAAAAGGACATCTCAGTCTTGAAGAGCATTATGAAACAGTTTCAAGTCTTTTTGGGATATAAAATTAAGGAAAATACAACAAAGGCTATAGCTGTAAAGTATGTACCCACACACACATTGGTTCAGCCATACACATATTTATGGGGGCACAATAAGATAAAGTATTCAGGAGTATGGAATAAAAAAAGCTCTTGTTATAGCAGTTAAAGATAAGTGGGAACAGACAAAACAAAAGATAACACAAAAACTGAGAAACAGGAAGTCCTTGTCTATGCATATGGATAGTAGGATACCACCAGTGAAATGTTTTTAATCACATTAGTTTCATATACTGGTCAGCCATATTTGTATCAACCAGAGGAGAAGTTGTAGATGTGAATTAATAAAAAGTTAAAGGAATTTAATTGGAAGGGCTAGAATTAAGTGGAATAAGTTGATCTTTCCAACAGAACATGTTAGTTTAGGATTATCTGATTTGAAGGGATATTTTTGAGCTGCACAGTTAAGGCTCATATACGTAACATAAGCAAAAGGGTATAATTCAAAATGGAAAAGGGTGATGATGAAGCAGAGGAAAGTTAAAAAAATAGAGAGATAGAGTGGGATTTTGAATGCATATCATTAAGGAAATTAATAGCAACCATACAGAATATTATATTTATAAAGTAGCAAAAAAATATTCTAAGAACTGAACCAACACAAAAATGGAGAAAGACGATTTTGCCAATGGGGTTGACTGCAAGTAGGGGTACAGAAAATATGCAAGAGTCTGCTGGAATTTACTGAAGAAAACTGGCAAAGGAAACAATGTGTTGAGAGTAAATAAGGAGTTAGGAAAAGGTAATAGAGTGGGATGAGACCAAGAAGATATTTGGACTGCAGGCTAGAGACTGCATTCCCTGCCAGGGATTGATATCAGATTATAGGCAAAAGAAAGGGATAGAGGAAATTGTAAGTATGAGACCCACTCTGGTGGCATTTTTATTTAAATCCAGAACAGAATTTGCTGTTATAAAAGTATGATTAGTAGGGCATATAAAACATTGCATGATAACTATAAGAATCAATCGGAGGAGGTTAGTAAAGATTTTGAAGAGAGAATGGAAAAGCAATTTACATGAGAACAATAAGAGGACATATGTATGACTCCCAAGTATGCAACAAAGTCCAGAATATTTAGGATCTTTGCTTAGAAGTGTTTGCATAGATATTTTTATATCCCAAGCAGAGCTCAGATAATTTTCCACGGGTAGATAGCAAATGTAGGAGGTGTGATGAGGAATAAAGTGGTAGCTAGCAGCATATATTTTTGGAGTGGAATGAATTAGTACTCTGTAAGAAATATTGGGCAAGCAAATGGCTGCAACTAAGTAAATGATTAATTTGAGCTGGGACACAGGATCTGAATTGGCTAGCTATAGTAAGGCCTTATTACATTTAATTTGTTGGCTGCCAAAACGCAATGCTAGGAAATGAAAATCAAAGTCTAACTCATCTATATTTTAAGTACTGAATATTATAAAATAGATAAAATAACTGGAAGATGTGTCTTTATTAATGGGAAGGAGCAAATTACATAGATATAAATGGAAATTGTGGAAATAATACATGCAGAATAATGTTCAGGAAGAGGAGTGATATTTAAGGGAAGGTAGGAATTCAGTAAGTTATGTAATGTTGGACTGATGATTTTCACAAAGAAAGAAAATATATGTGATGTATAATGCTTATAGATGGAAATGTTAATATGGGTTGCTTTCTTTTCTGTTACTGCA
Source organism: Protopterus annectens (assembly GCF_019279795.1). Classification (NCBI taxonomy): domain Eukaryota; kingdom Metazoa; phylum Chordata; order Ceratodontiformes; family Protopteridae; genus Protopterus; species Protopterus annectens. The sequence goes on along the minus strand of NC_056730.1, from coordinate 1,122,458,315 downwards.
TGTTTGCCAATATCTTAAGTGCTAATTTAATGAATTAAAAAAAAAAACATATACGGTGGAGTGATAACTTTTATATGGGAAATGAAAGAAAAGATAAAAATGCAGGCCTGTTGTTGTTGTATCTTTCGGCTTTTCCCGGTTAGGGGTCGCCACAGCGGAACTCCGGTCCGCTAATGATTGGCAGCAGATTTTTACGTACCAAGTTGCTAGCCTTGACGTACAACCTTCAATGAAGGTACGCCCATTCACACATGTCTCCACACAGAAGACGCTTTAACTGAGAATTGAACAGGACAACGTCTTGCTGAGAGGCGACAACGCTACCACACTACCACCACCGCAGTATAGTAAAAATGCAGGCCTGTAACAATAGGAAATATTGACTATAAAATATTTATGACAATACTGCAAAAGGTTAGAGAAAGTATTGGATGAGATAGTTAACAGTATTTATGGTACAAAAGGAAGAGGGGTAAAAGAAATGTTAATTACACTGAAAAAAGTAGTAGAGGTGATACTGAAAGAAAATAAAGAAGACTGATAGCATGTGACATAGCTAAAGCCTTTGATAAAATGAACCATGAAGCAATGTGGCAGATTTTACAAGCATATGGTATAGAACAACAAATATTAATGTAATAAACAAGTGTTCTGAAAATTCATCTGCACAAGTTATGATAAATGAATGTATTAAGAACAGAGTAAAACAGGGATGCCCAATGAGTTTGTACTTATTTGTATTAGTAATGAATGCAGTAGTATGGACATGTATATATGAAATGAGGGAAGAAGATGGGAGATGGGAGGTGGAAGGAAATATATTACAATATGTATGCATGCTATATGTAGATGATTTAGTTCTAGTAACAAAAAATAGATGGATAAGGTGAGGTGCAATAAGTATTGAAAAGCTGTTGAAAAGCTGGTGTGCAGTTAAGCAAAATGAAGTATGAAGAATTTGGCAAGAAAATAATGGAATATATTTCACAATTAAAAAATAATGTTTTGGGAGTGGCATTCGGTGACTATAATAAGTCCATGGAGAAAGATACTGGAACAAATAAAAATGTTAGCATGGTGGAAAACTTTTTTTTTTTTGATTTTCCATTTCAGAAAACCACATATAAGTTAAGTACTTATGTATGAGGAAGGTTAGCATATTTATGGCAATATATGTTTCCCATTAAATGGAAAAATAGTTATTAGAGATTTTTTGACCTTCATTTGGGGCTCAAGGCTAAAACCGGTGAGAAGAGGGATAATTTATAAGCAAAAAGAAGAATGTGGTTTAAATTTAAAAAATCAGTGGTTCATTTAGTATCTATGCATTTATTTTGGGTAACGAGAAAGGTAAATGAAAAGCAAAAATAAATAATAGGTAGAGCTCATATGAAAAATATATAAAATGTATGGGCATAAAAATTGAGGGAGAGAAAAGAAAAAAGGACAGGACGAAAAAAAGAATGTGAGAATTAAATGAAATTGAAGAAGACGAAAGTAGTTGAGGTTTTTAGAAAAAGAAAAAAATGTATAATATGATTTAAGATTTTTTTGTATATCCATGGAAGGAATTAAAATAAGATGAAGTAGGCAATAAAAGAAAAAAAAAAGGAAAATGTTGACTTTTTATGAAGTAGAGACATTTTTTGTGGAGAATTTTAATAGACAAGTTACCAGTGAAAGGGAATATGAAATATAAGTTGATGGAGGAAAAAATTTGTTGAATGTAACGAAGAAGAAACAAAACATTTTTGGACTGTGAAAAGAATAAATAATTTGGGAAAAAGTTTAAAAATGAATTTAGATGGGGGGATTTATATGTATACATATGAATATGATGTTATATGTTAAATATGATAAGGTAAATACATTTGATACTGATAAAAGAGATGAAGTACATGTTTGTGACATTATGGATACTGTGGAGAAAAAGATGTAAACATGTCTTATATCACAAGAAAATGGAACAGGATGATGTATTAGCTGAAAAAGAACATGGTCATGGAAAAGGGGTTGGGGTAATAGACAGTAAATATGCATTAAAAACAATGAAAGAAACACAATTTTTAGTTAAGTTCTTTTGTGTTGACAACTTGTAAATTAAATTTTAAGTATGAATGTAAAAAAAGAGATGTAAGTAATTGAGTTAAAGCTTTTTATGTTATAATATGAATGTAAATGTTAATAAAGCACCCTTACTCTTTTTTTCAGTAAGAGTTGTGGGGTTGTTTGTATCCACCTGAGGTACCACCATCTCAGGCGGATGGGAGTTTGGTTTACTGTCTCATATTTATACCTTCTAAACATCTGTTTTCTAGAGATACTCAGTTCCTAACTAATGATCTTGGCAACATGTTGATTGTTATACATTCTACTTCATGTGTTCATCATATCACTTACTCAGTTACTAAATGGTCTCTTATTCAATGAAATCTGAATGAAGTACTGACTTCTTCCTTTCACTGTTCTGCAATACATGCTTGTGGAAGAATGGAAAACAACTCTTGTCTTAAAAAGACTACACTTTTAGACATAAATCTAAAATACCACTAGATGTTAAAAATGCAGAATAAATTAGAAATCCTAGCTAGTCAACCTAATGAATAATTATCTAGCACAGTCAGATAAACCTGTAGGTATGCTAAATGGTCTACCTTTTCCCTGTTTGTAATCAACCAAATATTTCCTGTTGTGGTTATCCATTTTATCTCTAACTGATATGTTAACAAACTCAAACTTGGAACACCTTTTTGTATTCTTCCAGTTCACCTCATACCTTCTTATGGCATCCAGCTCTTTTTCTGTGTCTGGCTTGTAATAATAGTATTAGAAAGTGCAAGGGGTTATTAACAAAATGACACAAAGACTGAGTCTAGGATGTCCTGGATTGGAGAAATGTATCTTTATTTGCCACTTATTCATAATTTTATATTTATATTCATATTTTCATAACTGAGATACCTACATTTGATTGAGGTATAGCTTCTGAAACACCAATGTGGATGACAGGACAATTCACTGTCAATACTGGTTTATATTGTACTATAGTAGAAATATTGCTAGGTGTTTGTTAGTAACTATGAAAATAAACAATATTTCCATATGTACTTAATATTTCAAAAACCAAGTGACTTACAAAGTGTTGCGTGACATCAGGTTGATGTTGAAGAAAATTGTCTTTGATGTTTGCACTATAAGTTGCATATCTTGAGAGAAATCCAATATTATTTGTACTGCTCTAATTATACAGTTAAACATGTTTTTGTATTTCTGTAAATTTCTCAATAAATATGCATATATCCCCTCATTGTTTCTTTGTGAATTGTTTATCCAATCTCTCTTCCCAATCCTTTCTAACTGCCTTTGCTTGATTCTTACAGTTATCATGCAATATTATATATGCTCTACTAATTACTCCTTTCTTAACAGCAGCTTATGTTCTATATTCTACTAAAAACTCTACCAGTGCTGGTCTTTCATTTAGGATCCCCCTTTTCTTTCTGTTTGCCTTTACTCAGATATCAATCTTTGATAGGAAGGGCAATCTCTAATCTGCAGTCCAAATATGTTCTTGGCATTTTCCCACTCTATTACATTTCCCTCTTTAGTTATTTGCTCTCAATACCTTTGTTTCTTTGCTAATTTTCTCCAATAAATTCCATCCCACTCTTGCCTATTGTCTGTATCCCTATATGCAGTCATCCCTATCGGCAGAATCTTCTTTCTCCATTCCCATGTTGGCTTAGTTCTTAGAGTACTTTCTGCTACTTTATGAAAATAATATTCTGTACGATTATTGTTATTATCCTTAGAGGTCTGCATCCAAAATCCCAGTCTCTCCTTGTTTCTTGAGTTTCCCTCCTGTTTCATCATCATCTGTTTCTACTTTGAATTATAGTTTTCTGTTTGTGTTATATATAGAAGCCTTAACTGTGTTGCTGTGAAACACCCATTTAAATTGTATAATCCCAATCTGTCCTGTTCTCTTGGAAGAATAAGGTTATCCCACTTGACTCTTGCCAGCTTCCCCACCCATACAAAATCCTTTAGCTCTTTATTAATTGCTGTCCACAGCTTCTTATCAGGTTGATAAAAATGTGAAGGAACCAACACAAAGAAACTGAAAAACTGGAATCTAGATGCAAATCCAATGACCACTTAGAAACAAGTATATTAGCGCTTTCATTCACTATTTTATTTGGTGAACTTCTTCAGATAAAACATCTGTCTAACCCTTACTTCCTTTTAATCAAATCACATAGGAAATGACCTCATCAATCGAAAATATTTCTTTGTACATAAAGCCAAAAAATATTAACTACATGTTGAAAAATTCATACACTTGTGTATTAGTGTATTATAAACATTTTATACATGTTTGTTATAAATTATCTATTTTGTAAAAAACATTTAAGATTAATGGACTCATTTAGTCCTGGTACATCATCAGCCCCTAAAAATAACTGCCAAAAAGCTTCTTTACATTCTAAAATGTTGTTCAAATCACCTCCAAACACAATATTGTCTATCTTTTCTACAACAAAAAACTCGAACTTTTTAAAGTCTGCACATGTAGAAGCATGCTTGGCCAAATAATTTGAATAATCTACAAAATAGATAATTTATAACAAACATGTATAAAATGTTTATAATACACTAATACATAAGTGTATGAATTTTTCAACATGTAGTTAATATTTTTGGCTTTATGTACAAAGAAATATTTTTGATTGATGAGGTCATTTCCTATGTGATTTGATATAAAAGGAAGTAAGGGTTAGACAGATGTTTTTTCTGAAGAAGTTCACCAAATAAAATAGTGAATGAAAGCGCTAATATACTTGTTCCTAAGTGCTCATTGGATTTGCATCTTGATATAAATGTGCCTGACCTGTGTATACGACTAAAGGGACTAAAAACATTTTAACTGCTTGTAAATTACTATCAATATGCATATAACAGAGCTTCCATTTTCTCAGTTTTTGTATTATCTTTTGTTTAGTCTCTTCCCACATATACTTAGCTGAATTTATATATACAACAATATGAAAACTTCAGCTGTGATCAAAACTTTTGAAACAAAGCTAAAAAATGCCTAATGATATAACCATAAAACATTCTACCATGGAATAACATATTCCTAGTTTGTTGAAAAAAATGAACAAACTACCTCTCAAACTCTTCATTAGACTAACAAACCTTAGCTCATGTTTCTGATTCATATTAATGTGTCTCATATTTTTAGTATGCATCATCTTAAAAAAAACATCAATAAGTTATTATGAATAAGAAAAGTTAAACAGGTGTTCAGAATCCTTATTATAATTTGACCAAATTAAATATCTCTACAACCATCTTTCACTGTACTGCAAATTCAATCCCTGGTCTACTATAGGGAGGAAGTCAGCTGTTATTTTTGTATTTATTAATTTATAGGTTAGATGATTTTATATTTTTCTGTTTTATTTACTATGTGTAAAGTTGTTCATAGGATCATAAGTTCATAAATTAGTATTAGGCTAAGTGTCCTTATGGGCCATTCCAAGCTCAGGCAATTACCTCATGTGAGAATCAAACCCTGCACCTTGTGCCTGTAAGGTGAACACCTTAACCATTATTCCTACCTACCACTCTTGTAGACATATTTATATTCTTTAACTATATACATATTTATTTACTCTGATCTCTTTATATTTCTCTTTCTGTATACTATCTTGTACTATTACTACATTCCTAGGTTTTATATTTTAGCTATAATCCTATAGTGAGTGCCATATAATAGAACATTTATATTTAGCCTTATTTGAAAATCTTTAATCTAGTACTACTGTTAGAATTAGTCCTATCTTTTCTTGAACATTATCCCTGGGATTCAATAAAACATTTTTACTGTGCCAGAATAGTGTAGCAGCTCTTGCACAGAATATGGCCACCGAGCGATTCAGTAAAAAAGGCTGAGGGCGTGCAGGATCCTGCCAGAACTATTCTGGCATGGACACCACTGAATAATGCTAATTATCTCATTTGCTGGTGAAAACCATGCAAATGAGGTGAATTAGCAATCCAGTAAGCAGGCAGGTATCCGTGCCAGAACAGTGTCCATTGCAGAAATGTATTCGATTACTAACCGTGTACATTTCTGCAAAGTCAAAACGGGCATGACATCTCAAAGTAAAGCATGTATTATTATCATTAAGCATGCCAATGGCCAAACAATATAGCCATTGGCATGGAATACAGTTGCAAAATAATAAAAATAAAAGTTTTTTTGGACCAATTACAGCTGTTTAAGCAGAGCACAATGGTACACAAATGAGATTGTGCAGAAAATATTTAAAAAAATGTGAAAAGACAATTTTAAGTGAAATCTGCATTTTGCCATTATAGTGGGTAGTATGCAGAACCAAAACAATAACAGGTAACACTGGTTGCTAAGGAGAAAGGCTCTGATTTAGTGGTGTAACTAGGGACTAAGGCAGTGGGGTATGCAAATGAGCAAAATTTACTGAATAGCAAAATGAGAGACCATTGTCCGGATGCACCTAACCATGAAGGAGCTATAAGGCAGTGGTGTAAGCAGGAGAAGCAGCTGGCATGAAAAGGGGGTGTGTTTAAGGCTGTATTTACTTATTTCATGAAATGAGGAGCGTGTTCACGTCCAGGGGAGGGCCATTTCTGCTTAAAAGTGTTTACTTTAGCTAAACGGGTTTGTGCAGTGCACACCGGGTCTTAAACCAAAAAAAAAAGAAAAACAGAAATAGCAGAACTGTTTACATTTGGGAAGTGGGTTTGCGGGGCATGCCTTGGGGCTTAATAGGGGCAAAAATGGGAAGAAAAAAAAGGGAAATAGTAGAATAAAAGCAATCAAGTACAAATAATATAGTTGGCAGGTGGAATGTATCATAGTCAGCCATTCATACAGGCAACAGCATCTGCAGTACAACAGTATAAAATATGCAAACACCTTTCAGTCTGTTTTTTCCCACAAACTCTGCACCATTGGTTTACACACTCGGGGGAATTTTAACCTACAAAATGTTAGGGGCTGCTGTTGCTTTGATACATCAGTATGTGCTAGAGGCTGAGGGTGGTGAGGAGGATAATGCTGACAACCATGCCAGACTGAGGAGGAGGAGAAGAGTGTTCAGACCCAGGGTAACCTACCAGGGGCTACATGATCTGGAGATAGTAGAGCACTACAGGGTGGACAGGGACATACTTCAGCAACTCATTGAGCTGTGCAGGCCTCACCTCAGATCCAGAGCCAACAGAGGGGAACCCATCCCAGTGGATACCAAGGTATGTGTAGCCTTAAGAATATTAGCTACAGGTGCTTTCCAAAGACCTACTGGGGACATCATGGGGGCCTCACAGGCATCTGCATCTGGGGTACTCCACCAGTTCCTGGATGCCATGCTACCACATTCCAGTGAGCACATTTACTTCCCCAGCACCTGTGAGGAGAGGACCAGCAATATGCACCTCTTCCACTGTGTAGCAGACTACCTGGAGGTTTTGCTGGGTGCCACAGACTTCACACATATACACATCAAAGCACCACCCAGTGAACAGGGTAGGGTATATGTAAACTGCAAGGGCTTTCACTCCATCAACTTCCAGGTCATGTGCAATACTCAGGGCATTATCATTAATGCGTGTGCTGGCAGCCCTGGAAGCTATCACAATTCCCACATCTGGCATTCCTCACAGCTGTACCAGGGATTTACCAGGGGGGACATCTTGTATGACCATCTGGTAGGAGATGCTGGCTGTGCACAGGAGCCATGGATGATGACACCCATCAGAAATGCACACAGACCCACTCAAGAATGCCATAATGATGCATATGCACAAACCAGGGTAATTATAGAGCATGTGTTTGGGATGCTCAAGTCATGGGTCCACTACCTTGACATATCTGGTGGATCCCTGCAGTACTCTCCAGCCACATTTGCACACATGTTCATAGTATGTGTCATGCTACATAATATGATCCTGTGAAAACAGCTGCAGCAGGAACAGCATGGGGAAGGGCTTCACAGCCCCCCACCATTGCCAAGGTCCTCACAGGCACAGAGGGACTCGGAGGAGGAACCTCCTGAGCCAGCACCTGTAAGCAGACAGAGGCATGCCCAGTATGCCCTGGCCTTGACAAAGAGGCAATGGATAGCACACACACTGACACTGTGGGGACCCAGGGACTGACACCTCTCTCCTACTCGCACATACAGTAAAATGGATGCCACACACATCACACTACCTGTACCTTACCATGTATAAGCAGTGTACTGCATGCATCCAACATAGGCAGCCTTCAAGCACCATCCTGACAACTGCTGCAGGCACAAGGTAAGTCAGTCTTCTTAACAATAAATGAATAGAGTAGTATGTTCTGGTAGCATATCTATGGTATCGCTGCATGCATGCAAGGGAATGGGGTGGCCTACTGGAATAGCAGCAGACAACTGACAGCTATGTGGAACATCAGGAAATGTTTCCCATTACTGGCTTCTCCACACTATTCAGTAGTACTCAAGGTGACAAATCCCACTGCAGTATATGTGGGGGGCCAACTAACTGGGGGGGTTATAGTTCACAGACATGGATGTAAGTGTGGGTGTCCCATACTCACCCCTCAGGCTCACCCAGCAAGTCAGCCATAGAAAACCACAAATAAATGTCTGGCAAAGGCCCACAAATGGTGACAATGATGAAATACCACCCTACAGACTTACACAGTGATAGCACAGCAGGTCTCGCAGTTGCAGTAAGGCTCTGAAAGGTAAGAAGTCTGAAACTCAAATGTATGCCATTACAATCTGACCTGTGGTCTTTAGTGATATGCCTGTAGTCTCCAAGACAGGGCACAATACTATGGTGAATGGAACCAAAATGTAAAGCAAATATCAGCACAATCTGTGCAAATGTGTACAGTTGACAGGTGTGACCCCCCCCCCCACAAGCCCATATTCCCATAGAAATGCAGTAACATGTATGTTTGTAGGGAAATAGCAGCAGAGCTCACATTGCCAGGGCTGTCCCAATCAACATGATAGCTTGTTGCATGTCCACAATATGCAGGGGTCAATGAGCTATGCACATGTGTGGTTAATACTGTCAGGATGTGGCCAGTACTTACTCCCGGCTATTGTGTTGTAGTGGACTAGGTACAGTACTGTGGTTGACAGGGCCATGTTCCAATAACTGCGGTGTCAACTATTCTGCATGTCAGCTACACCTACAGTAGGAGTTGTACACACTGTCCATATGTCAATATCTGTTATTGCAGGAAAGCTGGACAAGTCATGGATAGGGGGGCACACATATGGACAGTACACATCCTGGAGTAACCTACACAGTACCTACCATACCTCTCAACTGTACAGACCTATTGCAGAATGTCCAGAGGTTTGCATCATATTTGTGGTCTGTATATCCTGAAAAAGTGGTCGTCTGGCAATTCACTGGCAAATCACATAAGACTAAGGTCAGGAAATAATGACAGATTGTAGTGTCAGACATCATACCCTATAGAAAAATGCATGCTAATGCAAAACCTGTTACTGGATAACCTTTCTAGGTTTGTAAGGCCAATACTGAAAAATGGTCCCTATATTTAGGCCTCTGTCTCCCAATTACTTATGGCTTTGTCCAGATATCTGGCTCTCAGAAGTTGAGAGTTATGGTGCCTAGTAGGACAGCAAGTACCTGAAGGTCAGTGTACTGCCAGTTTATATAAGGCTGCCACCTTTCTGAGTCAGCACTGACAACATGTCATTGGCCAACAGCCATATCCCTGGAATGACACAGGCTGTCACAGAGGGAGCACAAGTATGCCTTGTATATCTGCTCTGCTCTGCTTGTCCTAAAATTGGATTTGCCTTTCAACTATTTGCAAAACAAGGAAGGGTCATGTCAAAACAGCAATGGCAGACAGTGTGGAAGCAGACGTCATAGCCATAACAGCAAACAAGCAATTACCAAACCAGTCTCCCAACTGTCTATGTTTGGCAGAACATTATTAACACCCTGTCCCCATGTGTGGGCCTTTGTCTGACTGTCATATTTGGGCCTGTCCAGATGTCAGTCTGTGATGGTATGACAGCTAGGCTCACATGTAGCTTCAAATAACATATAGCAACACAAACTGTCTAAGGATGACAGCAAATGGAGTGGTGCAATGATGGACAACCCTCTAAACAGGTACACTCAGAGGTTTGAAGTCCACAACCTTGTGTGTGATGTAACGGCATTAACCCCACTCACATCAGAAGTACAAATACATAGCAGCCACTGTGGCTAAAGCCTGTGACTGGACTACAGAAGGACAATGAGACACACATACCGGAAAGTGGAACCACTGCCAAGACAAATGGAGAATGTGCACACCAGAACAAATTGTGCAGTAACATAGGTGTCATGCAGTGTATGGAGTCAGTAAGCATCACCTGCAAATACACAGCACACACCCATATAAGTGGAGATCTGCAACAATGGACACGTCAGTGGCAATATCACATGAGAACTCCACAAACCTACACACCACAGACCATGTAGACTTCACACACCAGGGTCTTGCAAACAGTAAGGCCTTACCCCAAACCCCTGCCTTCCACAGAGAGGTTAACAGCACTGTCCCTCTACCCCGTGCCATACAAACTCTGCTGAGGTGAACCCTGTGTGGCATACAATGCAATCCAGACCAAGCCTTGATGGGACTGTTGCACATCTGGAACTCAAAGCCCACTTCATCAACCTGTAGGTGTAGCATCAACCCGAGCTGTGATATCAGTACAGCTTGTCAGTGTGACAGATATGTGTACCGCACACTCCCCCATCTGTGGAATACACTCCCTGTCAACAGCAAGCCAAGTTATGTGCTCCCTGTATAAGTGCACGGGAAACACAAAATACAGTCCTGTGATTCCAACTGTGTCCCTGCTGGACAGGGGCTCTGGGTGCTGACATGTCATAACATGGGCTACACTCTCGTCTGCATGGGTTATAAGGGCTTCAGAGCCAATACCCTACTAATGTCATAGCAACCTATCAACCTATACACAACTGTCAGTGGTTCACCACATTACTCTGTACTGCTCTGCCACTGAGATACCTGGAAATCCCAGTGCTATGTGGAATATACTACACATATAATGGACATTTCTGCACAGTAGAATGCACTCTGTACCCACACTCATACCTCTTAACCTCTGACAGCAAGACATCTGGACAAGGTCATAAATAAAAGTGGGACAAAGGCCCAATGATAGGCACGTGTTGTAAAGATTGCCCTTACATACTGAGAAAGTTGGTAGAATAACGGGTTCTGCAGTAGCAGGAATTGACTGAAGGTTGTGAAGTCTTAAACACTAATGTCTGTTATTATCGTGTAACATCAGTCTTCAATTATATGTAACTAACTTGACATAAAAACACAAGTTTATGTAGACTGGACAACACTTCTAGACAAACACATGGACAATCTGCCAACAAATGTAGAGTTGAGAGGTACTTATCTGAGGATGTCTGTCACTAGGTAATGACACATTACATTCCAGTGTCAGACTTCATATATGCCAGAAAATGTCTACTAAAACAAAACCAGTACCTCTCGGAAAGTTCTGTTTACTTTTGAGGGTATGGCTGTATGACACAAAACCCCGGACCGGAGTACAACTATCTCCAGAATGGAGTCCCACTCTCACTATAGAAGGTCATACTGGGCATGCTCCTACACTTAGAGAATCACAGGCCATGTCGGAACCCATTCAGACTATATAACTGTATGACAGGATTACCCTCAGCTAGCTGTAGGTGGCCCATATGTGCTATATCTCCATCTGTTGAGTGTGATACACACACACACATATATATATATATATATATATATATATATATATATATATATATATATCGGCAACATATAACAATATGTCAAGGATACACATGCACATAGATGTGGGGAAGAGAGAGACAGATAGTTATATAGAGAGAGAGAGAGAGAGACGCACACAGGGGGACACACAGAGAGTGAGTCATACACAGGGTTAACCCTGAATGGCATAGAGTGATGTCCTGCTGTGGACAGTGCCATACCAGTCGTAACCAGTAGCATGTGCCAGCATGAAGGTGAGCTCCATTGTGTAACAGTACTGAGGTGGGGATTATAATATCACATCACCTGCATGTATATGTGTGTGTGTGTGTGTGTGTGTGTGTGTGTGTGTGTGTGTGTGTGTGTGTGTGTGTGTGTGTGTGTAGACTTATGTATTAGGCAGCCGTTCCCACTCAGTACATTTCCCATTGCCCTACTTCACAAGCTCTGCTGCTGTTATTCACATTAGAAGTACCATTGGACACCTGTCAACCCTATAAGCTCTGTAGCACATGCGATAACTCTGTAACACTATAGTACAAATAACTAGATAGAAAGGGGGTCTAATCTCAGTCCTGGCAAGTGTGTGTGTGTGTGTGTGTGTGTGTGTGTGTGTGTGTGTGTGTGTGTGTGTGTGTGTGTGTGTGTGTGTGTGTATGTGTGTATGTGTTTGTTTGTAGGTGAAACTGTTTTAGGTCATTCCCACCCAGTACATTTCCCAGTACCCTACTTTAGCAGTCCTGCTGCTGTCATTCACCTTAGTAGTACCACTGGACACATGTCTGATCTATAAGCTCTCTAGCGTATGCAATAATTGCGTAACACTATAGTACAAATAACCAGATAGTAGGGGTTCTAAACTGAGTCCTGGCAAATGTGAGTGTGTGTGTTTGTTTTTTTGTAGGTGAAACTGTATTAGGCCATTCCCACCCAGTACATTTCCCAGTGCCTTACTTTAGCAGTCCTGCTCATGTCATTCATCTTAGAAGTACCTTTGGGCACTTGTCAGCCCTATAAGCTCTGTAGTGCATGTGATAACTGTGCAACACTGTAGTACAAATAACTAGATAGGTAGGGGTTCTAATCCCAGCCCTGACAAGTGTATGTGTGTGTGTGTGTGTGTGTGTGTGTGTGTGTGTGTGTGTGTGTGTGTGTGTGTGTGTGTGTGTGTGTGTGTGTGTGTGTGTTTGTGTGTGTGTGTGTCTTTGTAGGTGAAGCAGTTTTAGGCCATTCCCAACCACTACACTTCCTGGTGCCCTATTTTAGCAGTCCTGCTGATGTCATTACCCTCAGAAGTACCTTTGGACAGCCCATAGCCATATAAGCTCTGTGGTGCATGCAATAACATAACAGTATAGTACAAATAACTACATAGGCAGGGGTCCTATTCTCAGGTCTGCCGAGTGTGTGTGTGTGTGTGTGTGTGTGTGTGTGTGTGTGTGTGTGTGTGTGTAAGTGTATGTGCAGGAGTTTGCAAGTGTGTATGTTTGTAGGACGAAGTATTTTGAGGACTTTCCCACCCACAACACTTCCCAGTGCCCTACTTTAGCAGTCCTGCTGATGTTATTGCCCTTAAAAGTACCTTTGGACAGCCCTCAGCCCTATAAGCTCTGTGGCATGTGCAATAAGTAAGTAAAAATATAGTACAGATAACTAGATAGGCAGGGGTTCTACACTCAATCATGGCAAATGTGTGTGTGTGTGTGTGTGTGTGTGTGTGTGTGTGTGTGTGTGTGTGTGTGTGTGTGTGTGTGAGTGTGTGTGTGCATGTGTGCGTGTGTGTGTATGTGTGTGAAGGTGTTTGTAAGTGTGTATATTTGTAGGGTAATGTATTTTGATGCCCTTCCCACCCAGTACATTTCCCATTGCCATACTTTACAATGGCTCTTGATGTGATTCACCTTAGACATACCTTACAATACTATTAAATCCTATAAGCTCCATGGTATGTGTGATAACTACATAACATTGTAGTACACATAACTAGATAGGTAAGGGTTCTAAACTCAATACTGGCAACTGTGATACTGTGTGTGTGTGTGTGTGTGTGTGTGTGTGTGTGTGTGTGTGTGTGTGTGTGTGTGTGTGTGTGTTTCTGTGTGTGTGTGTGTGTGTGAGAGAGAGAATCACATCATCCCTGTGTGTGTGTGTGTTTGGGTGAGAATCATATCCTCTGGGGGTATGGGTTATACCATTTTGAGGCATGTAACACCCAGTACATGTCCCATTGCCCTACTTTACAAGGCCTGATGATGTCATTCACCTTAGATGTATCTGTATACACTTGTCAGGCCTCTAAGCTCTGTGGCATGTGCAATAACTGAGTAATACTATAGCAGAAATAATTAGATAGGTAAGGGTTCTAATCTCAATATTGACAACTATAATAGTTTGTGTGAAGCATATCCCCTGTGGCTGTTGTGTGTGTAGGTTATACCATTTAAGGCTTGTTGAACCCCTACCCATGACATTATTTTAAAGAGCCTGTTAATGGCATCTGACTCACATGCACCATGTAACACTATACAGTCCATACCAGTCATCTGTACAGATGTACATGGAATATCCATGTTTGCAACCTATACATGGTCTGTGTCCCCTAACAATGAACATTCCTGTGATATAATTACCAAATATGTCACAGTTACCATAGTGACACACATGCCAGCATCAGACATTGTACCTGACTGACACATTATGCTGATACAAAGTCTGTCACTCTATCACTTGTGCAGGTTTGTAGGAGTGGTAAACAAGATCAATTGCTATGTCTGGTGTGTTATCCCACCATCCATGAAGGTAGTCACAAGATTACCTGTTGTAAGAGGTTGTGTGTCATGTCCCAGGCATATAATCCACGTGGAGCATGTTATGTGTATGCAGCACTATAGTACATACCAGTGGATATGTAGGGTTACTAATATGTCTATTGGCAACTGTGTATGTGTTTCTGTATGCACAGCCCCTGTGACTGTCTTTAGTGTGTGTGTATATGATGGCTATACCATTCTGTGTGCCTCTTCCACCCTGGGAACTCCCCTATTGTCAATCTAGTGTCAGCCCATACAGATGTCATCCACCGTACAAGCACAGTTACCCAGTTTCTAATGCCAAGCCACTGTGGTGCATGCAATGGTCATATCACTGTGTATTGTACATTAATAGATGAGTAGGTCATCTACTCTGAGAAGTGTCACCCCCATATGCATGTGTATTTCAATGCATGTCCTCATGCAGTGGCGTGTGTGTGTGTGTGTGTGTGTGTGTGTGTGTGTGTGTGTGTGTGTGTGTGTGTGTGTGTGTGTGTGTGTCGGATGGCTCTAACATGTTAAAGGCCTCTGAACCCACCACTGGCAATGCTAATAGCCCCTGCAATTGTCACCAACATGATTAGCAGTGGCAGACACTGCCACACTACAGTACCACTGTGCTATTTGTATTATGTATCTAGTGCTATCATTCATAAGACTGTGCAGGTAGGGGCTGTACTCAGCCCTTCTTCAGCTGCCCCATGTACAGGAATATTGTCAGGTTAGACTAACACAGGCTGACCTGTGTTAGGAGTACATACCCCAAATCTGGCATACACAGTACCAGGCATACCCTCATCAATTGCATAATGGTTGAGTGAATTGGACAGAAATGGCAGGGGCAACAGGTGCCGATAGCTGAATCTGTTGCAGTTAGAGTAATGGCAAAGATTGTGAGGGAACTAGTGCCAGTACTTAAGTAACCTCCCCTGTATGTGTGAGCCTGTGGTCCTACAGAACACCCAGGTGACACATATGAAGGTTAGGTGGCTGTGTCAAGGGTATGCGTGCAAGGACACACTGTCTGCAACAATTGCCCCTCCCACACTGTTGCATGTAAACACAGCTGGTAAACATGTACCTATACAGCTGTACCTTGGCTATGAAAAGGTCACCGTGTTTCCACACTGCCTTACTCATCATTGCTACTGTCAGCAGGCCCACAGCCTGCAGACACACAGACACCTGTAACACAAACAGAATCCAGTATGTGACACTTCAGTCAGTCAGCAGTACTGACAGCAATAGTGCATCATGGCTAACAAGGTGCATACTCCTCAATGTGTACCCATAACTATTGCCAGCAGTCAGCACCTTACACAGCATTACACTGCTTCACTGTACTATAGTCACCCTGTGCATCAGACCCACATGAGCATGTCCCTGCATTGATGGTATGGATAACAGGGTTGTGGCACAAGTATCATCATGTGCACAGGATGTGGTGTTGGATTGCCAGAGGCTTAGGCTGGGCCATATGGCTGACATCATTTGTATGTGTGTGTGTCTGGAGGGGTGGTGTTCAAGTGGGCCATGCAGAGGAGCTGTGCATATCTGGTGGTGACCGGCCTGTGATAGGGATGTGTGTTTGTCTGCACACCATCAAACCATGTGGGTGCCCGACACAGGGCTATGTTGAACAGCCATGGACCGTACATGGCAGGATGTATTGTTCAACGTCTCTCGGCAGGGATGCCAGAACTAGTTCTGCCAGGAGTCTCACTGGTACCACCAGCCCCAAGGACAGAAACAGTACCTACTCCCTGATGGTGACCACTGTCTGCTGAATCTGCATTCCTGATGGGACTGCCCAGGACAACGTGCCTGTGGCCTGCTCCAGTGTGGTGTGAACAGCACCCTTCCTTTGGTAGTACTGGTGGTACTGCCACTACAGGACTGTGAATTTGCATGGCCACATGGGCTCTCAGCTGATCATGTTGCTGACCTACATCCACCTGGCCGATGCCCTACTCCCACCATATGCTCAAGCACAGACACTGCATGGTCGAGCAGTGACAATGTCTCACCCCACTATCTATCCACAACATCAGACAAATGATGTATGGCATCACAAATGCTGTGGAGGTCATCACACGTGACAGGAAGTGCTGCAGTCATGACCTTGAGCATCTGTCTAGTGCTGCGGTCAGTATGTGCCTGTGCCTACATGACGGATCTTAACATGCATCTGGTGACACATGCTGTGGCACTTGCGACAGGGGCTTGATGGGCAGCAGTCCTCTGTCGAGCACCCCTGTCCATCTGCCTGTGTGTGACTTTGCCTGCTTCCTGGATATGGCTGGTGTCTACACTCACACCTGCCATAGTCAACCCACTAGCCTGTTCCATGCTACCACCCTCCAACTGTCCATTATCTGTGGCTGCTGGGGACTGGGTATGTGAGGGCATACTGGCTATGTGCGAGGACATGGTGGGTGAAAGTGAGATACCACACAATGGCACTGAATCAGGCCCCAACAACCCCACCTGTGCCTCACTATGACCACCATCATCATGGAAGTCTACTAAGACACTGACATCAGGTTGTGAGGGGGAGAGACACCAACCCCCATGTTCACCTGTGAGGGGAAGACAAGATATGTAAAGTAATAGCCTGCAGTATTATGATTGCTGACACCAACACACACACACACACACACACACACACACACACACACACACACACACACACACACACACACACACACACACACTCCTGGTAAAGTCAAGGCACACCTTTAACATTTATGGGCCCTTCAGGCCAGACCTTACTGTAGTTCTGCCTGACACAATCCATCTCTTGCACAGGTACTGTAAGGCCCACAACAAAGGGTGGCAAATCCTACTGTGTGATGGGCCTATTAGCAGAATGGTAATTGTGACCAAGACCATGGCTATTGGAGTGAGTTATACTGTATCACCAAGTGCATATGCAAGTACTGTAAGAACGGACTTACTGCTATACAGACCACACAATGACAAGGTGTAACAATATGTAATGATAACTGATGAAGGAACAAGAGTATACACTATCACTGTAGTACCTACACAGTTCAGACTCACAGGGATTAATTTCAGACAGCATTGCAGGACAGTCTGCAATACACACAGGAAATTTGTACAGTACTAGGTGCATAGCCACATAAGATGATACTAGGCTATTTGCCCTGATGCCCTCATAGGCCTATCCCAGACTTTTGCCCATGTCACTTCAAAGCTAGCACCTGTTTCCCCCATCCAGCTGGGACACACACAGGATCCCAGGGGTGTCTTATACGTTTCCCATGCAGTCACCCAGCTTCCTCTTCAGGGGGGCTTTACACATACTCTGCTAGACATGGGGAGGGAGTGTACTTTACAGACAGTGTATTGTGTGGGACGCTGCACTGTCCTGCCAACAAGTACTATACATGTCACAGAACAGGTGAGGGCCTTGCATGCATGTTGCGTGGGGTTTGTCTTACAGATATGCAGAAATGCCATCAAAGCTGGTTTGTAAATGTCCTTGTATACCAGACACAGGTTGCCTATGATCAGTCTGTATGAGACTGAATACAGGGACAGGGTTTTCAGCCTATCTATATGGGATAGGTGTTGCAGACCCTGGATTTGCCTGGTCAGGAACCTCTGTGGTCTCTGCAACTGCTTCATTTGCTTGGCAAGGTACATGCCAAAGGAGCCATTGTACTTGGTAATGCTTCTGATAAGAGTGGAGTACAGGGATGTTGTGGCCTCCTGGTTCCTGGATGACATACCCATATTTGTGAGGTGGGCCATGTAGACAGCCATCCATACAATGGTACCCACATGGTGGGTAATTGTCAGGTTGCTACCAACCTTGGTGCACAACTCACCTCACACCTGTTTGCATGCCTAGTACATTATTACTGTCATAATTAGTGTGGATGACATCTACCACAGCAGGGAGGATGATGCATCTCCTGGCATTCAGTTTGAGGCAATGCTTCTTACACCAGTCATTAATTTGGGTGAGGGCCTCTTGGAGGATGCTCACATCAGTAGGGGAATGTAAGACAATGGCCAGCTTGCAAGCATCTGTACACCTGTCAGCTACATACCACTGCTTTTGTCTTGTACCACAGAAACATATATCTCAAACTGCAGGGGCCCCCAGACTGATCATTGGGGTACAGCGCTCTGGAAGAGTCTACTACTAGAGGTGGCTTCCACTACTTTGACTGAGTGGGTACTATCATTGAGCCAGTTAACTACCCATCTGGTAACAAACAGGTTGATGCCTAGCTGTGTAGGCTTATGTATCCTGGCCACCTGGGGATTATTGTGAGAGAAATGGGCTAGGCGAAGGTAGGCATTGTTCACCATCTTCTCCTCATCCTTGTGTTTGTTGACCACTTCAGAGAAGTCAACCATGTTTAACAGGCCTGATCTCCCTCTGACAATGCCACACTGTCTGGGCTCATGCATTTTGAGGTTACCGATGTCCCTGTTCATAATCTCCTTGATATTGCCTTCCATGACCTTGCAGATCAGGCTAGTTAGGCTGATGTGCAAATGACTGGCTGGGTCAGTAGACTGCTCCACCTTTGTATATAGGGATGACAGTGGCTGTCCTCTGTGCAGATGGGATGACACTGTTGCTCAGGCTTTGGTTGACTACAGTATGTACTGTAGCTGAGAGCTCATGTCTGAGTTCATGTAGGATGCAGCTAGGGATGGTATCAGACCTATGGAGACTTCTGTCTGTTGCCTTTGAGAGGGCATTATGGACCTGCTTCATGATGATGAGGGGAGGGGGGCAGGTGCTGTGCATGCACATGTGTACTAATGTGGGGACAGGGGGGGTGATGTTTACACTTCAACTGTCTGCAGCAGGTTGGCTATATCTATGTCGTATGTGGTGTTATTGACCACTACTACAGAGCAGATTTGGGTGTTGCCTATGGAATTGCAGACATATGTGTGGAAGGCTTAGTTGTTGGCCTTGGTGGATGTGTGAAATTTGCAATCAAAGATAGCCTTAGTGTAATTCACCTGTGACCTTATTTGCTTGTTCAGACCAAGGTGAGATTGCTTCCAATTAGGTACCTGCTCCACCTTGGCCCTATCCAGCAATTATTTCCACCTTTTATGGAGTTTGTGTATTGCTGCTGTTCAACAGAAGTTTATCCTACCTTGAGGGAGATGATGTTGTCCTGTCAGGTATTGTTAAGTCCATATGGCTATGTAGGTGCTCACATAGTATTGTGGTGTGGGGTTGGACACTACTGCTAGTTCCATCTGATAGTGATGGTGGCTGTAAAGCTACTTCTACCTGCGCTAAGGAGATTTATTGTCATTTTTGTAAAATTAATTTTATTTGACCCTGACAAGGGGGAGGCAGGGGTGATGGTGACCTGAACAGTGATGCCTATGTGGTCAGATCTTACCAAGGAGGATGACGCCTTTATGAGTGCTACAGTGGCTACTTATGTTGGATAGGTCCAGGTACAGGATATTTCCACCTGTCGTAGGAGTGTTGACGAGCTGATCCAATGCATTGCCATTGACAAAGCAGAGGAATCTCTGTGCATTCATGTTCAGGTAGCATAGATCATGCACACTATGGTTGGTTAGTTAAAGTCACTCAGGAGCAGGGTAGATGGTTGAATCCTGACAGATTTCAGCAAGTCCAGATAGGTGTGGTTGGTGTCCAGAGTCATGGTTGGAGGTCTGTAGCTAGCTATGATTTGAGTAGGTGTTTTGTCAACAGTCAACTGCACTTGAGATGTCTTCCATGCCCCATACTGTTTGGGAAGCCTGGAGGTGTGTATGTGTATGATAATGTTTAACACTCCACCTCCTGTGGCTTTGAAACCCTCCATTTGGGGTCTAAATGTATGATGGGATGAGTAACCTGGCAGAGTAAGTGTGCTCTCCACAGCTGCAAATCAGGTGTCAGTGTCTGCATCCTACAGGACAAGGTACAGTTGCATTGACATGGGTATTTTCTGGCCATTGCCCACCAGTGATGTGTACCTTTGTGCAGATGTCCTCCTCTACACCCAGCTTCTGTTAGAGCAGAACAGCTGCACAAAGGCACACATCACTGGTGGGTGATGGCCAGAAAATAGTGACACTTTATACATCTGGCTGTAACACACTTAGTTGCTAGCAAATATGGCCTCACATTCATGGGACTATTCCACAGGATATGACATCTGACATACAAATGTATGCTATTATGTTATGACTTCATAATGGGTTGCCAGTGATTTGCCAGACAAAACACAACTGTATGAGGCATTCACTACAAATAAGAGGCAAACATGTGGTCAGTCTGCAAAACTCTGGACATTTGACAGGTATGGGCTTAGTATATCACTTACAGTCCAACACACACTTCTGTGCTTGTTGTGTACTATGCACATACCCTATATAAGTCTCTTTCATTTGTAAGACAAGCATATGCATCATAGTAGCATTCACAGGTGACATATGGATATATACATCATCCCAGGTAGCTGGCCTAGCAGTGTCACAGTCAGTACTGGACAACAGACCCTCCAGTAGTAGTCATACATGAGCTGACCTTTGCTGGGGTGACTCAGGGACCAGAGCTGTGATCTATGTCACTGCTGACAGGGCCAGCAGGAATAACCATAGGTGCCGGACAGCACCCTGTGAGTCTAGCAAGTCTTGTTACGACCTAGTGTTTAACTTCCTATTCTACATTATTGCATCCATCTTCTGCATTCCATTACAAGCTTAAGTGATTGACATAACGTTTATAGTGCTGAAGGGTTTCCTCAGAATTATGCACATGTTTAGGTTTGTGTAGTCGTAGTCTGTATTTGTGTAGATGGGTTCAGACCTGAGTTGCATAGGCAGCAGTTTGTCTTTTGTAGGTAATGCTCATGAGCAGGTGATGCCTGTGCACCAATTGGTGTCTCCCACTTGCTACTTGCATCCAGAGCAGCTGTGTTGTCTTTCCATTGGCCATTGCCATAGAAACACAGTGCTGTAATTAAGTCCTTCATGTGGGCCTTGCCCCTTTTCCTTGCCTGTGAGGGGGACATTATGGAAGTTTGGGGGGTACAGCTTCACAGATAGTAGGTGAACATACCTCTCAGAACAAGAAGTGTGGAGACAGCCCAAAAATATGGGGGACAAAGTTCCAGAATTGGGTACAGATTGTAAGTAAGTATTGCTGTTATACACATAGAAGATTGCTAGATAAACAGGGTTTGTCTGCACATGTATTTTCTGCGTGACTTGATGTCTGACAGTGATATGTCTCTGACATACCTCTCGACTGTCCAGATGTCCACAGACTGCCAAGAGGTTTGCCTGTTATGTTTAGTCTGCTCCTCAGACAATTTATGTTTTTGAGAAATCAGTAGGATAATGTGAGGATTGTAGTCAGTAAATGCTGACATCCATTTGTGTTTCGGACATCATATCTTTCAGGGATGTTATGTTAAAACACACACTGTAACACCAGCAACTGTTTCATTTTGTAACACCATTATGTGAGATATCTCTCTCTTTTCGGCCCCCTGTCCCCAAGTATGTCAGGCTTTGTCCAGATGTCTTGCAGTAAGAGGTTCAGAGGTGTGGTATATCATTATTTAGCGACTTCACTCCTGATATCATCCCAGTGACTTAGCAGACTTCTGGGGTTGTTATGCTGCAGTGGCCATAAATACTGTCCCACTCCCTGGACATTCTGTGGAAATCTGTAAAAGTGAGAGCTATGTATGGCTGGCCATTGTTAAAATGTTAAGCTTGTGTAGCAGTGTTGTGTGTAAATGTTTGTTGGGCTGAGTAAGGACAGTAGCTGATGTGGGTGTCATAGATCCTTTTCTCTCTGACTGTGCATGCTGCTACAGTTGCTGGTGGTCTATCAGGTGTATATGTTTGTAGGGGCAGACTGAGAAATGTCCTGTAATCCCTCAGGATTTCCAGTAAACTGTGAGTTGGGGCAGTATATGTCGGTGTAGTGTGTGACTGGCAAACAGGATATGTTTGTTCAAACAGTCACTATACTCTAGAGTTCATTTGAGGTACTAGTATGTTGCTGTGACTGTGGTGCGAATGGGTGTGGGTGGACAATATATCACCAATGTCCGCCTTTCCCTACAGTTACATCCCTGTAGTGCATGATATATTTGCAAATACATAGTAATTTCCTCAAGCTGATTTGGGGTAGTGTTGTGTTGGTCTTACTGTGGTTCAGAAGGTGCTGGGTGAAATGGTTGGCAACTCTCAGTATTTTTCTCTTCTGTTACATGACTGCAGTCATACCTCTCTAATGTCCAGATGTCTAGACACTGTCCAGATATGTGGCTCATGTGTTTTGTCTGTTCCTCATAACAGTTGTGGATTTCTGACAAATCACTGGGATGATATGAGCATTGACATCAGTAAATGATGACAATTGTTTGTGTTTCAGACCTGGAATCTATCAGAAAATATGTGTTAAATCAAACCATGCTACTCTAGCAGACTTCTACGTGTATAACAGCCATATTTCAAATATGTCACTATTGTTTGCCCTTTATTCCCCCACTTTGTCAGGCTTTTTGCAGATGTCTTTCAGTAAGAGGTTGTTTATATATATATATATATATATATATATATATATATATATATATATATATATATATATATATATATATATATATATATATATATATATATATATATATATATATATATTTATTTATATATACATATATATGTATATAAGAGTACTATGGATTTATATTTTCCCTTATGTTAAATGACTGTAGTGCATGATATGTTTATAAAAACAATAAAAATTCCTACAACTCAGATGGTGTAGAGGTACGTTGCTGCGATTGTACTGCACAGGGTCCTGGGTT
Organism: Protopterus annectens; assembly: GCF_019279795.1. Taxonomy (NCBI): domain Eukaryota; kingdom Metazoa; phylum Chordata; order Ceratodontiformes; family Protopteridae; genus Protopterus; species Protopterus annectens. The sequence continues at coordinate 1,122,434,784 of NC_056730.1, read as the reverse complement.
CAAGATTTGGTAGTGATGACTTTTTTCATTCATGCTACATGAGCATAATGCATGATATGTTTGTAAAAGCATTACAAATTCCCACAGCTCAGATGGTGTAGTGGTACATTGCTGTGATTGTAGTGCACAGGGTACTGAGTTCGAGACTTGGCAGGGCTGATTATTTTGTTGCTGGGCAGAACAAGGGCTGATTGAGACAAAGTGATTAAAGCACTTTTAAGCAGTTGTGCGTGGCTTTGCCTGGTTTTGCGTGAAGCTAAGTGATGCCAACAGACAGTTACATCCACTAAAATAAGTTGCACCATTCAACTTATCCGCTAAGATAAGTTGAACGGTGCTTACAGGGGTAAACGCTGAGCACTGCTTAACAGTGTGCAAATCCCCTTAGCTGAACTAAATGCTGCTTAGCATTCACGTTTAAGCAAGACTTACACTGGCTAAACATAGCTGAGAACTACTTAGCATTGCTCAGTTTTCATTTTTGAAGAATATCAGGATTGTAGATGAATTCATCATTACTGACATATTATTAAGTGTTTATGATTTACTGTACATGACACCCCCCTATGTGCTTTCATTACATTACCTTGGGGGTGTAACTATACTGTATGGGACCCCTGTGTATACATGGGTGATTTCACATGTTATATGCACTCACACTTCCATTTTGGACCTGCTACACTACCCTGGGTAACAGATATCAATTACTACATAATTTAACATAAAAAATAATTTGAACAATGCTTTCCCATGTAAAAATGAAGTGCCTGTCTTGGTACTTGAACCGTGAACACCTGCAGTGAAAGCTGGGACTCTAACCATTATAGTATCTCTTCATTGAGATGCTAGCTATACATTTTTATTTAGCTGTTATAAAATGTTTAAACAATGCTGAGCAGAGGGGCCTCACACACAGACCCGCTCAGCTATGCTTACACATACCTTAAAATGGAAAAATAAATGGGATATTAATAAAACCACTTTATAATTTATAATTATTAATTTATTCAGCTGTACAGATATTTTCAAAATGTCCAGCTTATTGCCACATATTTGTGGTCCATTTCTAATATGACTGTGGTTTTCTAGCAAATCATTGGCAAATCACTCAGGGTTTAAGTGAGAACATACTGAGAGATATTTGAGTTTCAGGCTTCATACCCTTCAGAAAATCTCTGCTAATGCCAAACCTGTTATTCTATTCTATCAACTTTCCAAGTTTATAAGTGCAATATTTAAAAAGTGCCCCTATTTTTGTGCCTTTGTCCCCCCATTATTTATGGCTTTGTACAGACTTTTTGCTCTAGGAGGTTGAGAGGTATGTGAGGCAGGCATCTGGGCATTCTGTAAAAACCTGTACTGTTGAGGGGTATGACCGTACGGCTCTTTTGCAATGCAGGGGGGTGTGACAGGTATTTTGCAATGCAGGGGGTGTGTGACAGTACCTGTCACACACCCCCTGCATTGCTTCCTATTGGAATAGCTGCTTTCAGTGTCCACGGACACTGAAAGCACTTGCAAAGTGCCATACAGCACTTTGACAATGCAGGGTGTGTGTGACAGTACCTGTCACACACCCCCTGCATTGCTTCATATCCAGACTTCCTGCTTTCAGTGTCTGCAGACCCTGAAAGCACTTGCAAAGTGACAATGCAGGGGGGGTGTGACAGAACCTGTCACACACCCCCTACATTAGTTTCTTGTTCACCTATCTATTTCAGTGTCCGCGGACACTCTTTTATTATTTTATTTGATTTCAGTTTCCGAGGAGACTGAAAAGCTTTTAAAAAGTGCCGTACGGCACTTTCTGAGTACAGGGGGTATGTTAGATGTGCATACATTACTTAAACATGCCCCCTGCACTCAGTTGTGTTTGTGTCCATTTAGCCATAGCAGTAGCGCGCCTTCATAAATATGCAAGGCCCGCTGCTCTTAAAACTAAGCGGAAATGGACATGGTTCATTCCATGCAGGAATAGCACTATTCCTGCATGGAGTTTATTGAATCCCGGGGTATGTCTAACAGGATCTGAACAAACATCTGAAAAATCATCCCTTTTAGGATTCAAACTTTCCATAATAAATTGTTCTGAGATATTAACGTTTGTTATCATTAAAAAGAGACAATAACAGAGAAACATAATTTAAATTTTTTTATCAGACATATCATTCTGTAGATTAGTATATAAACTATCTTTTTGGTATACTGCAAGCATTCAGAAATATTTAATAACTGACGGTGGTTTAGAATGCAATTAATTTTGCTTATTATCTAACTTGTTTTCATTGGCATTGTAGCATATGATTCAAAATATTATGATTATTTACTTTTAGACAAGTAAAAGTAACTTGGACAGTTCTTAGAATTTTATAACTCCTGCAGCATCACAAAAGTGCTCGTGATTCTAATTAAGCTGCTTCAAACTGGTCCTCATGACAACGGCTTGCAAATGAAGTTTATCAGCTACAATTCACACAAAAACATTAATGAGTGAATCCAAGCCACCTATACTTTATACATCAATCCCTCAAAGCCTTCTAAATCACTAAAAAAAAAAAAAAGCATTTCAAAGTATGTTAACCACTAAAAATCTATTGTATTTAAAGAAATAATGTTTAATGATTCATTAAACAATATTTGTATCAGATATTTAATATAAAGCAGACTGTCATTTTTTATAGGTGACATTGCATATAAACTTACATTAAAAGAATGGCAGTTATGTGTGATCCAGGTTTAACTTATAAAAGTGTGAATGTTACTCTAATTATTTGATAACATTCGAATAATAACTTTTATATATGTAAGAAACTATATTTTTTATACTTTGTTTATAGCATAGTATAATTTTCCTTGGTGCTATTGCATGTCAAGTATACTATCAATAGCAAGCATTCAGAACTATGTAAAAACAGACAGTGGTTTAGAATGCAATTCACTGTCTTTTGTTTATTATCTAACTTGTATTTTTTGACATCTTAGCATATGATTCAAAATATTGTGATTATTTACTTTTAGAATGGAAGAAGTAACCTCGACAGTCCTTAGAATTTTCAGAACTTCTGCAGCATCACAAAAGTGCTCGTGACTCTTAAGTTGTTTCAAGCTGGTATTCATGATAAGGGTTTGAAAATTAACAATCCACCAGTTGCAAATTCACACAAAAATGCTCACAAGTGAATCCAAGCCACCTATACACCACACACCAATCCCTCAAACCCCTCCAAACCACGACAAAAACAACAAAAACTATCTCAAAGTATCCCAACCACCAAAAAGCCATTGCACTCAAAGAAATAACATTTAATGATGCAGCAAGCAATATTTGTATCAGATGTTTAATATAAAGCAGACTGTCATTTTTTAAAGGAGACATAGCATGTAAACTTGCATTAAATGAATGACAATTATGTGTGATTCAGATTTAACTTGTAAAAGTGTGATTGTTACTCTAATTATTTGATACCATTCCAACAGTACCTTTTTATATATGTAAAAATCTGTATTTTTATACTTTTTTTATAACATAGCATGTCTTTCCAGATTGCTATTGCATGTCAAGTGTACTATCAGTAGCACACTACTGGACCATTTTAAGAACCCAGAATGTAACTTAACATGCCTATTTAGTGTCATTTGTTGCATCTTGTATTATATTTAATAGTACAGTACTTAGCTATGTCAAGATATCAGAAAGTGTGCCACCTAACATAAGTTTTATCATAATAATGATTAACTTTTAATAAGATGAATAGTTTAACCTTTTAAAATCTCAGTGAAAATAAGTGGCTTTGATTTCATATATAACTAAAAGAATCAAACCCTAACATTTTAAAAAGAGAACTAGTAACCATTTGAAGTAGGAAAAGAAAAAAAATATTTAACTTGTAAAAATTAATATACAGCACCTATCCATAAGTATTCAAGCACTTATTTAAATTAATAAGAATTCATAACCATGAAATACATTGATTTTCATTTTTCCTTTATTTTTTCACTGTTTTTGTCTTTTATTAACCAACCATTTCTTGTTGCATTAGTCTTCAAAGAAGTTGATAGATTTCAATCCATTTCTTCTATTTTTTCTAGGATTTTATTTTTCTGTATAAAGTCCATTGCATATGCCAATGTGTTAAAATCTTCTTTCCTTCTGGAAAGTGAATCCTTATTTTTTTCTGGAAACAGTATTTGTGCTTTAATATTGTTTTTAAGTTTTTAACAAGTGGCACACATGCTTTTCTGTTGGACATCACTAATGTAGAATAGTCATTGTCAAATCTTATAGTATCTCCTTTAGTTTTAACTGGATAATTAGTCCATACAGCTTTTAAGACTAAATCATTATCTCGACTTGAGAAAAATCTTACAATCACTGAACTTGCTGAAGGTGTTTTTTTTTTAAGATGAGTTAGAAAGTGATGTATGTGCCTTTTGATGCCAAAGGAAAAAGCTTCAGCCAGGTTCAAGGTTTTAGGCAGCCAAGTATTAAGGAATTGAAGCATACTGTCTCCCTCTTCTTTTTCAGGAATCCCATAAATCCTGATGTTATTCCTTCCAGATCTTTTCTCTAAGTCTTATAGTTTATCCTATAATAGGTTGTTTTGTTTCAAAAGAAATTCAGTGTTATTCTCATTTTCAAGTAAACTTCCACCAAATTCAGACATTGCCTCTTCTATACTCCAGATTTGTGATGATTGTTGTTTAAGAGATTCACTCAGCACTTCAACTTGTTTTCTCTACATTCCTCTTTAAAATTGACCATTCTGCTTTCTAATTTGTCTATCTTTACAGTCAACTCACTGATGTTACATAGTATAACCTGTATGTCTTATTTCATAGTACTGTACTGCACACTGGGCTTAGAGTGGTTCATTCTTTGACAATTAGTTCTTTCTAGTTTTCTTGACAGGACAAATCAATTAAAAGAGTTTCAGACTTGTTATTTTTGTAGTAAATCATTCAGCAGATGTTTAACTATAAATCCATTAAGTTTTGAAATGTTCTACTTGAGTTCTTATTTTAGTAAAACTCCCATCAGAGATGTGAAGGATAGCTAAAATAACAGTGCTGTTAACTGCACCCTATCTTGGCCATATCCCCTGAAAACCTTTCTTTATCAAATTCAAATGTTCATTTCTTTCAAAGTGTGTCTCCTGTATCATAGGTATTTGCACCTACAATGTTAAATATAGTTCACTACTCTTTCTTTTTTTGTATTTATCTGTGAGACTATTAACTTTTAAAGACATTACAGAAAGCATCATATTCTTGAGAGATTATTATTCCTATTTTTATGTATAATAGCTTTTTTGTTAAATGTCTAGTTTCAGCTTTTGTTACATGCATGTACTCTTTGACAGGTTAACATTTTGTATAGTTGTTTCTTGTCATCTCCATTTGAACCCATATCACATCTTACAGAACTTTTTGCTTTATTGAAATCCCTCAAACAAAAGTACATACTTACCCCAATACCCCCTAAAACCTATTAACTTAATAATAACACACAAAACTATGTAAATATTCAAATATTGAAGTTTTACTCTCCTAATAGGAACAAATGTTTCAAACTGACAGCCACACACACAGATTCAAGCTAACCTAAAAGAAAGGTTATCCATGCTAAGACACGTTATAGCCTTTGGCTCTATTACATGCTGTCTGGTTTTGGCTTATCTTTATAGCCCTCTCAGCTGGGAAACACTTGAATGCTTTCAGAAAACATTTTCTCCAGCCATTTCTCTTTATCTGATTCTCTACTAGAGGTATGATTTGTCCTGATCTTTTAACCAGATCTGATTTTTTTATGTTGCAGTGCATAGATTTCTTAAAACTGAACAAGGAGAAATACAGAAGAAGGGAGAAAGAAACAAAGAGAAAAAAAAAAACAGGAGCACATACTTACATTAGTATCCCTTTTCACTTAAAAATAACTGAAAAATATTATTTTATAACATGCAAAGAAAATCATGCACCATTTAAATAGTACTATTAAGAAAAAAATGTATTACTTGCAGTTAACTTTCAGCCTCCACTTCCCCTCTCCTGACTATTTTTCCGAACATTAATGACATGAAGTAGGGCATATGCTTTAGAGTCCCCTACAAGTTTAACAAAGTCCAAAAAGTCCAATATCTCCAGATTTTTTTGTTCTGTCATGTTTCACAAATATATAATTATTGTGATGTAATAGCACATTTGTCAGTTTCCATGTTACTGATTTTATTCTCCAAGTGTTAATGACATGAAGTAGGACATATGCTTTAGAGTCCCCTGTAAGTTTAACAAAGTCCAAGAAAGTCCAAATATTTCCAGATTTTCTTGTTCTATTCCTGTTCAGCTCCTTCTCTTGAACCCTGTCTCTGCTTCATTTCCAACACACTCTTAATTCTTCTAGTTCTTCTAGTCAACTCTTATGCTTTTTTCACTCTCTCAAGCATTTTCCATTGCAACACTGGAAAGGGTTTCACTGGCATAGTCCCTCTGTGGTCTTTATTACCAGAAGACCAAGAAATAGAATCTCCTTCTGTTTCACAGCTCACTTTTTGTTGGACAAACTTTTGTAATTCTTCCTTAGTATGTATGTTATCAAAAAATGATTTTGTTCCTCCAGGGAGAAATATTTTGAAGATAGCTGGGTACAGCAGTTTGAATCTCAAGCCAGCTTCTCTACATTCCCTGAATAATGGGATAAATTTACTCCTCTTCTGCATTGTATACAATGAATAGTCATTCTTCACAAACACTCTGCTGTCTCCCACTTTTAGTATTTTGTCTTTCTGCCACAGTTTTGTCAGAATCAACTCCTTATGCTTCTAAGATTGCATCTTTACTATTAAAAGTCTGAGTTATTTTCTTATAGCCAGGTTTGGAGCATACACATGCTGTGCCATTTCAGTTAACTATTCCTGTTGTGGAACACCAGTCTAGTTGCTTATTTGTGCTTTCATAAAATTAATACAGTCTGTTCCTTCCAGCTTCTCTGGTACAGCAGAAAATCTCAGGTTTTCTCTATGTGCCCTGTCCTCTAATTCTATTATTTTTTAAACCATCTCTCCTTGTGCAGTCTCAAATTCAGCCAGCCTTTTCTTCATTTTGAACTCTGAATTTTGCAGTTTTATCACCTTATCTGAATATCTGTTTAAAGCATCTTCCAGTTTTGCAGCCTTTTATTATTTGAGTTGATATACTCCATCACTGTTTCATTTATTTTAATCAAGTATGTGTCCAGTTGCCTTATACTTTCCTGTAGTTTACAGGAAATCATGTCTGGATCTTGCATGCTTTTTGCTGGACAGCTACAGTACTTTTTCCAGTCAGTGTTTTTTCTTCACCTTTTGTAGCTGCTTTTTCTTCAGGTCCCCTGTAATTCTTTTTTTCCTGACATCCAGGCAGTGCACTTACTAGCCAGTTACTGAAATTTACCCAGAAATCTAGGTCCACTGGCTTTCTCTGCTAAGTTTCTGTTTTCACACTGGGAGAGCAAGATTTAAGCTGTTACTCCATTTGCAGCCATCTTGGAAGTCTTACATTTGTTTATCTTATGCTTTTTAAGGTTGCAGATGACTGCAAATTGGGAGGCATTATAGATTACCCCCATGACACAAGCATCTTCCAAGAGGGTTTAACTCAAACAAATGATTGGTGACAAAGTCACAGACTAAACCTCAATGTCAAGAAATACATTATAGTTCCTTTTGGGAAAACTGCCATCTAAGCTAATTACTCCATCAATAAGATACCAAGTGTTGACCCCATAGTCAGGGATCTGGGAGCACATGAAAAAAAGTAATCTGACTTTTGATCAACATGTGGCCAAAGTGCTAAGAAAATCATTTTATATTACCCAACTTATAGGTAAGGACATGGAATCCAAGTCTAAGTACGCCAGATTGCCACTTTTTTGGCTCTTATCAGATCTATCATTGAGTATGATACCCCCTTCAGCATGCACCCAACCAGATATATGCAACAGTTGGTATACCCACAGAGGTTTCTTACCAGGATAATCCAGGGTATAAAACATTGTCCTATATGGATCACTTTAATACTCTGTCTCTTACAGGTTACTGTGAGGCAATCTATGCCTGGCATATAAGACATCCTCTGATCCAGCTTTGATAGACCTTTTGCACATCTGCAAAAAGAACAGCATCAGAACCACTGAATCCGAGGATATACACAGACAACCCTCTCCTCCTACCACCCAACACCACAACCTGTGAGAGATGCAGTTATCTAGCCAAACTGGAGGTAAAGCTTTCTCCAACCAAGACTGAACTTGACAGTCAAGAGAAGAAGGTAAACACTTGCACCACACCACACTCATCACATAGTCCCACTAAACCTACACTACCAAAATCCACACATAGAAACACAAAAACATTTGTGGAAACTCTCAATAATAATCTGCAAAAGCAACAAAGATCTCCAAAGCAGAAACGTAAGCAACCTCCACCCCCCAACACAATCCAAATGACACGTAGCCCACAGACTCAGTGTGCCACTCAACCACAGCCCATAAGACAAAACAACGTACCCAACACACTAGTCAAAGGTTACTCTATAGTCAGGCACACTGATGTCCTACTCACCAGGCTAAACAAGGAGAAGGTTACTGTCAGCTGCCTGTCGGGTGCCAGGATCCTCCACATAACCCACGCACTCAGGTCACGCCCCAACAAGTACAAATATTACTCTGTCATTGTCCATGTTGGTGTGAATGACCTGAGATGTACCTCCCTGGACTACATGAAAAGAGACACGGAAGAGCTCTCTGATCTTGTAGCCCAGGCAGGTATGACCCTAGCCCTGAGTAGCATCCTGCCATCGCCCAGAATTATACCACAGTACAAGGACAAAATGATTGACTTCAACAATTAGCTAAGCTTCTGGTTTCATTCTAAGGGGATCCAGTATCTGTCTGCCTGGGACGACATGGTCGACAGACCATGATGCTTTGCCAGAGATGGCCTGCACCTGTCACCCCTAGGATTCTGGATACTGGCTAAGGCTGTTGCTGCCCCTGTAGTGCCTTTTTTAGGCAAGGTTCAAATGACAAATTCACCACCATAACAGGAACAGGCAAGCAAAAACTGAGGGTAATGCTACTCAATGCTAGAAGTCTAAATCTCAAAATGCACTCCCTCAAGGCACTCCTTAAAATGGAGAACATCGATATCTGTGCAGTGACTGAGACCTGGCTCAAGGCTCCAGAGAGCACCCGTGCATTACCAGGCTATAACCCATACCACACTTTTCAGCCACCTAACCTGGACTGGAACACCGAAGGCGGAGGTGTGTCTATATTCATTCAGGATATCCACACCTCCAGGCTACTTGCTCAGCATAATGCATCCGAGGTTATCCAAGTGCAACTAACTCTGGGCAAAACTACAATCCAGATTGTAGCTTGCTACAGATTCCCCACCATGCCCCAGGATTCCCACTCCTCTTTTCTTGATATACTGGAAAATATTAGGGTTCAACCAAACACCCTAATAATGGGAGATTTCAACTACCCCACCATTAACTGGGAAAACTACTCATGTACCAACTCCTTCACTCAACGCTTTCTGGAATTCATAAATTCCAGTGCCCTGGATCAACTTATCCACACCCCCACCAGGGGCAACAATATCCTAGACCTAGTCATTACCAACATGAGTGACTGGTGTTCCACACTTGAAGTCAACTCCTCGTTGGTCAGATCCGACCATAAGCTAATCACCCTAGATATCAACATCCTGCCCCACTCTAAGGAGATCACGGTAAAAAAATTCTCCAAAGCCAACTTCATGTTTCTTAAGACAGAAGTGGCGAACTTCATGACACCCATGCAGATGGACAATACAGTTACGACTGCTGAATCCTACACAGATGCACTCTATAAGCACTTACACAAGTGCATGGATCATGCTATCCCAAATAGAACCAAGACACTATCCTCCAAAAAAAGGAAGCCAATCTGGTGGTCCCCTGCCATAAACAAACTCTACAACAGAAGGAAGAAACTGTTGCAAAAGAGAGTAAAATCCCATGAGTGGAGGAGTTTCCTGGTCATCCTCAGTAAGAAGCTGAGATCCCTTATAAGATCCTCCAAAGCTAGCTATGAAAACAAAATCACCACTGATTCTAGGGACAATCACAAAGCATTCTATAGCTATGTCAAGAATCTCAATGGCAACACCCAGATCTGCTCTGAGTTACAGCACAACGGCATGAAAATTACAGAATCAATTGATATTTGCCAACGTCCTGGCAGATAGGTTTAGTGCTAACTTTACCCACCTCTCACCCCCCTAAAGGGCCCATATCTATACATGAAGAATGCAGAGTCCCTGTAATCACAACTACGCAGGTAAATGCTGCAGTCTCTAAAGCCAAAAACTCAGCATCCATGGGACCCAACAACATCCCAGGCTGCGTTTTACATGAACTTCAGAACGAACTGGCTCCCCACCTAAGCACCATATTCAATCACAGTCTCACATCAGGCTTTGTTCCCACTGAATGGCACACAGCATCAGTTATCCCACTCCACAAAGGGGGAGCCACCACTGATCCCGGGAACTATCACCCTATTAGCCTGACGAGCCTGGTCTGTAAGGCCATGGAATGTATCATCATGGAACTCATAAACAAAGACATTGGTAACCGCCAAACTCTGGACCCCACCCAGTTCAGATTTTTGAAAGGCAGATCATACCTCCTGAACTTGATCGACTTCTTTGAGGCAGTCACCAAAATTGTAGATGAGGGTAAGGTAGTTCACACAGCCTATCTTGACCTTGCCAAGGCTTTCGACACCATCCCCCATTCTGGAATTATAGCTAAACTCACTAAAATAGGTATAAATCCCTATGTCACAAGATGGGTTGCCATTTGGCCTCACTGACAGAACCCACACTGTAAAAGTTGCAGACTCCAAATCTGACTTCAAACCAGTGACAAGTGGAATACCACAGGGTTCAGTCCTGGGACCTCTCCTGTTTGGTATCTACTTCTCTGAAGTAAATGCTAACACAGGAGGTCTTTGGCTAACAAATTTTGCAGATGACTACAAACTAGGAGCCATAGTTGAGTCCCCAAATGATGTGGACATCCTACAGAAGAGCCTCACTGAGACAAACGCCTGGTGTCAGAGCCATGGCCTCAAGCTCAATGCCAAAAAGTGCACTGTCATCCCCTTCGGTAAAAACTCTGTACCTATGAACTACCACATAGGCGGCAGTCTACTTAACTCCAAATGTGTGATAAGAGACCTGGGGATCCAGGTGGTCAGTAGTCTCTCCTCTGATAATCACATCACCACAGTAGTCAGGAAATCCTTTTACGTGACACACCTCATCACAAAAGGGTTCTCATCTAGGAAAAAAGAGGTCATTGTTCTCCTCTACTAGTCACTCGTTAGACCCATTATAGAGTACAATGCCCCTTTTGGAATGTACCTCACAAAACATCTGCAGCAGCTGGAAAGGCCACAGAAGTACCTCACAAAGAGGATTGCTGGCCTCAAACAGATGCCCTACACTGACCATCTCAAAAACCTCCAGCTTTATTCCGTAGCATATCACCTACTCCCAGGTGATCTCTGCCTAACATATAAAACTATGTCAAACTCAGAGCTGTTGGACATGCTACACCTAAAGAAATCCTAATCCCTCCGAGCTACACACTCTAGGGGCCTAAACCTTGTCACCACAATAAACAGGACATGCTAGAGGGATAGATTCCTGTCCCACAGACTTCCCATACTCTGGAACAAGCTACCCATCTATGTCAAGCAAAGTTCCTCATTAGCACTCTTCAAGAAAACTCTTGATAAGTGGATGAGAAATGGGAAATACACCCAGGGGATCACTTATTGGCTCTGCTCAACAGGGGCACAGGAAAATAACTTTCTTGGGTGGCATAAGCCAG